>NW_022681013.1:0-48389 GCF_009764315.1 Trachypithecus francoisi | reverse complement strand
TGGGGGAGGCAGGGAGGGCAGGCAGCCGGATGCCACTGGCCATAGACTTGTAAGTCTAAGAGGGGCGTCTCAGCTGGTTGGGGGGCTGCTGGTTGCCTAGGTGAGGCTGGGCCCTTCCTGCTGAGAAAAGCAGAAGAGGGAGAGTCCGTGGCAGGGGAGGCAGGCAGGCTCGCTAGATGGAGCTCAGCTGGGCCAGCAGGCACTGTGGCGACCCCTAGGCATAGGCGACCCCTAGGAGCAACAGGCCAAGGTGCATGAGCCTTCTGGCTGGTGGTAGCGTTTCAGCAGGGGTAGGGACCCTGCCTTGAGTCGCACACTTCACACACTAGCACTGTCAGGCTACTGTCAGTGTTCACTTAGGGCCCAAGGGCTCTTAAGTCACTTGTGGTGAATGCTTCCAGGCCTGGGACTCAACTTCAGGGCAGTGGGCTCCCCTCTGGCCCAGGGCAGGTCCAGAAATGCTGTCTAAGAGCCAAGGCCTAGAATCAGTGACCACAAGAGCCCATTTGGTGCTCTACCCCCTTGTGGCCAGGTAGGTACCTGAGCTGCAAGACAAAGTCCCTTTTCCCTTTCCCTCTGCTTTTCTCAAGCAGAAGTCTCTCACCACAGTCACCATAGCTGGCATGTGCTGGGTCTCACCTGAAGCCAGCGTGTTTCAGAGTCTTACTCCAGGCCCGTAGCATACTACCTGGGTATCACTGTTGGCTATTCAGGGCCCAAGGGCTCTTGAGCCAGGACTGGGTTCTTTAAGGCAGCAGATTCCCTTCTGGCCCAGGGTGTATCTAGAGATGTAATTGAGGAGCTAGGTCCTGGAATGTGTTGACTAGTGTTGACACATGTGTTGACAACTCTGACTAGTGTTCTCTTCTACTCTGGCTGAGCTGGTATCCGAGATGTAAGACAAAGTCCTCTTTACTCTTCCCCCTCCTCTCCTCAAGCAAAAGGAAGAAGTCACTTTTGTTGCTGCAAGCTGCACTGCCTGGGGTTGGGGGAGGGGTGGTGCAAGCACTCCCTTGGCTGCCCAGGCTGGTGTCTCACTAGGTCGTGTGCCCTCTGAGTCCACTGGCTCTGAGCCCAGCATGACATTAGGACTTGCCTAGGAGTTGAAGTCCTTATGGTCTAGACTGCCTTTCAAGTTTAATTAGGGTCCCAGAGCATAATAGCCTGCCATGCCATGGCTTGTCAAAACACAAGCCTCAAGCCTTCTAACTACTGGGATGCGTGACCCCTCTGGGGCGCACTGGTCTAAATGCTCCCTTCATGGGCAGGTGTCACATGCGTTCCACCTGGTTTTGCTTTCTGCTGTGATAGAGCAGCACTGAGTTCAATGCAAAGTCCCACAGTTGCTGCATTCTCCCTCCCCCAAGTGCATAGATTCTCTCCAAGCACCACAGCAGCCACTGCTGGGGGAAGGGGGAGGTGCGACATTGGTGTTTCAAGACTGTCTTTCCCACCCTCTTCAGTGCCTTTTCCAGTGATACAAAGTTAAAACCAGGTGTTGTGAGTCCTCACCTGATTTTTGGTTCTTATGAAGATGGTTTTCTGGTGTAGACAGTTGTCAAATTTGACTTTCCTGCAGGGGGAATGATTGATAGAGACTACTATTTAGCCATCTTGCTCTGCCCCTCCTCCCTCACTTAACTTTAATTACCTGCTAGGAGCCCTACTTCCAAATACAATCATATAGGGGGTTACGGCTCCAACATAAGAATTTTGGGGAGACACAATTCAGTCTATAGAATTTGGACTTGGGGAGAGGGAGAAAGAGTACATTCACAGGAAGGTCACAGTGTAAGCAACAGAATGGAGGTGGGAAAGTTCAGCTCATGAACAGAAAAAATTGATCCAGTTTGGCAGGCACACGGGGAGAGAGTTGGGCCACATCAGAAAGAACCTTGAATGCCAGGCTGAGGTTGGAGACATTTCCTGTTGTGTAGAAGGTGCCATGAGGTGGTGGGGAGGGTAACATGACGAAAAGGATATTTAGGAGGATGGATCTGGCATCAGCGATCCAGATAAGGATCCAGTCTGGGTAAGGACTGAACAAAGCTAGAGGCCAAAAAACTGGACACACGGCCCAGAGTTCAGGCTTAGGCTGTTCAAAGGCAGTTTCCACACTGAGTTCCAATGTGGATCAAAGCATGCAGGGGGTAGATGATTTGGAAAAGCAAAACCATTCTCTTCCCATTACCACACAGTTTCCCAGCTGAGCTCATCAACAAAGTCCTACAAATCAGATAGTTGACCAGTCCCAAACCCCTGTCCCTAAAGGCTGTGACCCAAAGGAGCCCTTGTCCAGCTGTAGCCCAGGGACACTGCAGCCTGAGCAGGACTGCACCTGTTCCCTCCCAGTAGCCTAATCTCTGTCTGGCCTGGCTTTGGCTTCAAATGTCTTCAACTTTGGCTTCAAAATCTGTTGGGTCAGATTCATGAAAGCTCTGGCCTTCTTTGGTTTAGGGATTTTAAAATAGTTTTTTCAGGCAGGCATTAGATCAACTCTGCTTGCTTACCTCTAAGAACTGGCTACAACTCACAGAAAGCTGTTGTGTTCACAATTACAGTTTGATTACACAAAAAGGATACAAATTAAAATCAGCCAGGGGAAGAAAGGCATAGGGCTGAGTCCAAGAGGGCACCAAGCACCGAGTGTCCATGATCCCCTCCCTATCCAGTCAGAGGGCATCACCCTCCTGGCTTTGATATGTGCCAATACACATGGAATATTCCCAGCCAGTGAGGCTCCCTCAAGCCTCAGCATTCAGGGTTTTTACTAGAACTTCATCACAGAGGCAGGCTTGATTGTCCACGTAGCTGCTTTCAGTTTCCAGTCTCTAGTCCTTCCAGGGATGACCTGAAGCCCAGACTCTAAATCACACAGTCCGTTTTCCTGGCCTGGCTAGTCTCTACCTTAAATCTCCTTATTAGACTATCCATCAAGACCCAAGATCCCCAGGCAAAGATATTCCTATCAGGTATTACATGTTGACAGTTACCTCCCAGGAGTCTAGAACAAAGGCCAGACCTCTTTCTGGTCAACGCTAATTGTTTTGTTTTGTTTTGTTTTGTTTTACTATACAACATGCCATCATTCTGTTATTTTTTCTGTTTCATCTTCAAAATAACCCTAATTGGTGGGTAAGGATGTTTATTATTATAAACAAGATCTCAAAAGGGAAGACACTTGGGCAAGGTTGCACAGTCAATCCTTGACTCATGGTACAAGACTCTGTCCACTGTCTGAGAGCCCTGAGTCCTGAGAAGAAGACGGAAACAAGGTGTATATATGTGTGTGCGCATGTGTGTTGGTGTGTGTAAATGTTTAATTAGTGTGTGTGGATATGTGTATATCTGTGTGTGTGTATATACATGTGAATGTCTGTGTGTCTATATGCATGTTTGTGTATGTGTGTGTGCGTACAGTGGTACACACCTGTAATGCCAGTTACTCAGGAGGCAGATGCGAAGATCACTTGAACCCAGAAGTTTGAGAGAGAAAATTTCAATGATCTTTTTCTTGCAGTTAGAAGGAAAAACCTGGGCCTGGGCATAAAAAGACATAAAGCACACCCTAAAGAGGCAGAGAAATGTCTAATGAAAAGCAAGTGACCAAGAACTGATGAGTTCATCTATAAAGAAATATAGCACTTTAGCAGCAGAATAAAACTGGAAGATAATTTCCTCTGAACCCTGATAATCTTTGTGAGAAAACTGTTGGTCAGATACGTTAGTTGACAAAACTCACAGGGCCCTGTGCAACAGAATTGGAGAGTAAAACCATTTTTTAAAAACTCACTATGCTACAAGTGGCATTCAACTCTTTCTCAACCAAGATTTCACAAACCTATCTCCAGCTTCCAGATGGTGACGGAACGTGTGATGAGATTTTACGATCAATTGTGCCTGTCTCTGAGCCCATCTTCTCTTATTGAAGAGAAGGAAAGTGAGGCGAGCACATTACAGCCCTGCCTGACAAAAGGCACAAGATAAGCAAATAATTATTATTTAAAACCAGAGAGTCCTGGCCGGGCGCGGGGGCTCACGCCTGTAATCCCAGCACTTTGGGAGGCCGAGGTGGGTGGATCACAAGGTCAGGAGTTTGAGACCATCCTGCCTAACACTGTGAAACCCTGTCTCTACCAAAAATACAAAAAAATTAGCCAGGCATGGTGGCGGGCGCCTGTAGTCCCAGCTACTCGGGAGGCTGAGGCAGGAGAATGGCGTGAACCCAGGAGGTAGAGCTTGCAGTGAGCCGAGATCGTGCCACTGCACTCCAGCCTGAGTGAGAGAGCAAGACTCCATCTAAAAAAAAAAAAAAAAAAAAACACGGAGAGTCCTATAATTTTTTCAGGAATGCCACACATTCTATATTAGATCTTCCATTTCAATTTACTTGTATTCTTTGAAGCAAATTTATAAGATTCAAATTATTCAGAAAATGCTCCCAGGTGAATACAAGAAAACACTTTAACCATATGAAGTATCATGCTACACAATATGGTGTGGCGATGAAGTCTGCAGGCTCTAAAACCAGAAAACACAGGTTCAAATCCTGGCTCTACCACCTTGGGAAAGTTACGTGGCCCCTCTGTGCCTCAATTTCCCATTCTAAAATGTGGGGATGACAAAAATAGTGTCTATTTCATACAGTTGTCTTGAGGAAAATAATAAATGTAAAGCACTTTAAACAGCAGTTGGTGCTATGTACGTGTTTGGTATTGTTATCTTAACATTTCAGATTATAAATATCCACCCTGTTATTCAGATGACAAGCATCCCTAAGCTGATAACATGATAAGGAGATTTTGGGTTTCTTAATTTCCATCAGCTTTGCGAAGAAAAAAGAGCACACGAAGAAGAGCAACTGAAGCAGGCGTGAGAAGGAAACTTGGCTTAAGGTTGCGGGTCTTGGGTTTATTGGGCTTTTGTCTTCTAAAAATTTCCTAAGTTTCATTGATAAGATGTTTAATATCAATCTAGCCAAAAAGAACCAATAGACCCCACAAGACATTGAGTTTGAGATAAAAATAGAAGGGTAATATATGCAGTATGGAAAACCACACAACCAGAAAAATAACTACCAGTACCCAAAACATGGCTAAATCTCACAAGATTATGTTGAATGAAAGAAGCCAGCCACAAATGTGCAAATACTGAATTATTTCATTTATATGAAGTTCAAAAACAGGCAAAACTAATCCATGGTGACAGAGGTCAGTATTGTGGTTAACTTTGAGGAGGACAGCAACTGAGAAGGGGCAAGAGGGAGCCCTCTGCAGTGATGGGAGCATATTCTATGTCTCAAGCTGACTGGTAGTTACATGAGTGTGCACATATGTAAATAGTCTGGAGTTGGCCAGGCACGGTGGCTCACACCTGTAATCCCAGCACTTTGGGAGGCCGAGGCAGGTGGATCACTTGAGGTCAGGAGTTTGAGACTAGCCTGACCAACATGGTGGAACCCCATCTCTACTACAATACAAAAATTAGCTGGGCATGGTGGTGGGCACCTGTAATCCTAGCTACTTGGGAGGCTGAGGCAGGAGAATCACTTGAACCCAGGAGGCAGAGGTTGCAGTGAACCAAGATCGTGCCACTGCACTCCAGCCTGCGTGACAGAGCAAGACTCTGTCTCAAAAAAAAAAAAAAACAACACACAGAGTTGTAACTTAAGGTATATGCACCTCACTGTACATAAGATACTGTCTTAGTCCATTTGTGCTGCTATAACAAAATATCTGAGACCAGGTAATGGGTAAAGAACAAAAATTTATGTCTCACAGTTCTGGTGGCTGGGAGGTCCAAGATCAAGGTGCCAGCAGGTTTGTAGTCTAGTGAGGGCTGCTCTCTGCTTCCGAGATGGCACCTTGAATGCTGGGTCCTCCAGAGGTGAGAAACACTGTGTCCTAACATGGTGGAAAGGACAGAAAAACAAAAGAAGAAAACCAAGCTAGGCAGGTCCCTCAAGCCCTTCCGTAAGGTCACTAATCCCACTCATGAGGGGGTTCTTCCTTCACAACTTACTCATCTCCCAGAGACTCCGCCTCTTAATACTATCACATTGGGGCTTAAGTTCCAACATGAATTTTGGAAGAGACACAATCATTCCAACCATAGCAAATATACTTTACTAAAAAGAAAAAAAAAAAGGAAAATCTTGTCTCTAAACATAGCATTTTAAGAGTTTATATATTTACAGCCCAATTTTCCGCTTCCTTACATACATATTTGTGACTATGAGTGTCATTCTTAGCTGAGAAAAGTTTCAGTAAATTAATTTTTTCCTCACATTATCTATTACTACCTTAT
This sequence comes from Trachypithecus francoisi, assembly GCF_009764315.1. Taxonomy (NCBI): domain Eukaryota; kingdom Metazoa; phylum Chordata; class Mammalia; order Primates; family Cercopithecidae; genus Trachypithecus; species Trachypithecus francoisi. The sequence goes on along the minus strand of NW_022681013.1, from coordinate 42,083 downwards.
TCAGATAAAACCAAATTTCCAATCTAGATTTCAGGTTGAGACAGAAACCCATAGTCGTTTGCTGCAACGTGAGAATGACAGAGATATATTAACTAGTGGAATCCAACTATAAAAATAAATTTAAGGGCACAATTCTTTACTAATGACTCCCCCAGACAAATCATTGGATAGCAATGAATCAACTAAAAATGGAAGTGAGGAAAGTTGGAGTCCTTTTGGCAACGGATGGACGTTTATGAGACTATTAAGTGAAGAGGGTTCAGAAACAAGGGGATAAATGGCATGCTAGTTTGGAGTTGGAGTAAGGCATGATCTTGGAAATATAAGAATCCTGCTTAATGGGACGTGTCTACTTGCAATTCAATAAACCAATATATGTAAATTCAAAGAGACAAAGGACATGAGCACTCAGAACAAAATTACAGGAATAGGGCGGGGCGCGGTGGCTCACGCCTGTTATCCCAGCACTTTGGGAGGCTGAGGCGGGGGATCACCTGAGGTCAGGAGTTTCTGACCAGCCTGGTCAAAGTGGTGAAAGCCCATCTCTACTAAAAATACAACACTTAGCTAGGCCTGGTGGTGGGCACCTATAGTACCAGCTACTTCGGAGGTTGAGGCAGGAGAATCACTTGAACCTGGGAGGCAGAGGTTGCAGTGAGCCGAGATAGCGCCACTGCACTCCAGCCTGGGCGACAGAGAGGGACTCCGTCTCAAAAAAATAAAATAAAATTTGCAGGAATAAATTTAGCAAAGAGGCAACAAAGTTGACATAAGGGTCACTGTTCCACATCTGACATCTGTAATTCTTGAGTCATGGGGATGGCAGCCAGGGAACAGAGACTTCTGACTGGAAGCTAAAACCAGCCTTTGGGGTGGGTTCAGAGAGCCTGTTCAGACTCAAGATGCGAAAGCAGATGTTGCCTGGTGGAAAATATCCCGATTGCAAGCGCATTTTCAAAGACGATGGTGCTCGGGGAGGGAACGCTGTGTGTTTAAAAAGAAAAACAAATTAAAAGAAAGGAAACAAGGAAGAAAAAGTGACCAAAGGGTCGGGTGACCACATGTTCTGGTTTGCAAGGTACAGCTAAGGTTAGGTCTGCTGTCCCGGTGCAATTATTTTAGTGCCCCCTTTTACTCTCCGAAGTGTCTGGATTTGGGTGATAAAGCATATGATCACCCTACTAAAGAGGGGAAATTAGCCAGAAGACCCATGTGTCTATTTTAAACGGTGTGAACTGATCCACAGTCCCGCTCCTGCCGCTGCCCAGCTGAACGGTGTGCACCACCTCTGCCTCGCCCTACCCCCGCCCTGCCCAGGTCTCCAGGAAGGCTGGAGCGCAACCGTCGGCTCCTGCGCTGCTCTCCTGCCACCTGCAGGTTACGTGGGGAAACTGCTTCTCCCCACCCCGACCCTGGACAGACTTGGCCTTGGCTAAAAGACATTCAGAGCGGGAGAAGCCCCGGCTGGGGAGTGGGCTGGACCTGATAGTGAAGTCCACGTTACAGAATTAGACGGGCTCAGCTTAAACCAACAAAGCCCAGCTCCTCCTCTGCCTACCCACTCCTGTCCTGCCTCATTTTGTAGACGGGTAACTGAAGCCTAATTCAGATTTTTCATTAGGTAGGATTGTGAAGCATACAGCTGGAGCCTCCCAGGTGCCATTCCCCACATCTCTGTCTTTCCCCTAATATGTTAGGATAGTGGGGAAGCAAGAGAGCTTAAGCTTACTATGCTCCTACTGTGTACTGGGCACAGAGTGGCACTTTTCTCTCCAGCCTCCCGACTGATGGGAAATAGGTGATTTTAAAACTGGGATACAGGATCAGAGTGGGCTATATGTGCTCACAGTCTCTCAGCTGAAACTGGAACCCACGCGTCTGTGACTCTAAAGTTAGTGCGCTTTTGGGTCTGAAGCTTGAGCAATAGTTGCAAAATGCAAAGAACACCATGAAAATCATTTCTCCAATGATCAATGATCAGTGATGTTGAGCTTCTTTTCAGATGTTTGTTGACCACATGTAAGTCTTCTTTTAAGTGTCAGTTTATAACCTTTGCCCACTTTTTAATAGGGTTGTTTGGGGTTTTTTTCTTGTAAATTTGTTTAAGTTCCTTGTAGATGCTGCATATTAGACCTTTGTCAGATGTATAGTTTGCAAAATTTTTCTCTTATTCTGTAGGTTGTCTGTTTGATGATAGTTTCTTTGGCTGTGCAGAAGCACTTCAGTTTAATTAGATCCCATTTGTCAATTTTTGCTTTTGTTGCAATTGCTTTTGGCGTCCTCATCATGAAATCTTTGCCCATGCCTATGTCCCTAATGGTATTGCCTAGGTTTTCTTACAGGGTTTTTATAGTTTGGGGTTTTACAATTAAGTCTTGTAAATCCATCAATTAAGTGCTCAAAATCCATCTTGAGTTGATCTTTGTATGTGGTATAAAGAAGGGGTCCAGTTTTAATTTTCTGCATATGGCTAACCAGTTCTTCCAGCACCATTTACTAAACAGGAAACCCTGTCCCCTATTGCTTGCTTTTGTCAGGTTTGTTAAAGATCAGGTGGTTGCAGGTATGTAGTCTTATTTCTGGGTTCTCTATTCTTTTCCATTGGTCTATGTGTCTGTTCTTGTACCAGTACCAAGCTGTCTAGATTACTGTAGCTTTGTAGTTTGAAGTCCAGCAGCGTGATGCCCCCAACTTTATCCTTTTGGCTTAGAATTGTCTTGGCTATTTTTTTTGTTGTTGTCCCATATGAATTTTAAAATAGTTTTTTTCTAATTCTGTGATGAATGTCAATGGTAGTTTAATGGGAATAGCATTAAATCTATAAATTGTTTTGGGCAGTATGGCCATTTTAATGATATTGATTCTTCCTATCCATGAGCATGAAATGTTTTTCCACTTGTTTGTGTCCTCTCTGATTTCTTTAAGCAGTGGTTTATAGCTCTCCTTATAAGAATCCTTTACTTCCCTTGTTTACTGTATTCCTAGATATTTTATTATTTTTGTGGCAATTGTGAATGGGAGTTCATTCATAATTTGGCTCTCAGTTTGCCTGTTGTTGGTGTACAGGAATGCTAGCAACTTTTGCACATTGATTTTGTGTCCTGGGTTGTTCTCCATGAGTTGAGTTGTTTCCCTGATCAGTCCCAATGTGACTACCTGAATATTTCAGCTGACGATGCTGTATTCACTCACGCATTTTGTTTCCCTCGGTGAGTGCCATGGACTGCAGCTGCTTCTCAATTTTATTTTTTAACTGACACATACAGATGTATATATTTTCACCTCCACCAAATCTTTACCACTGGTTCCCTCCATTAGTGTCCTTGGTTAGTTACTTTATTACCTGCTCCTTGGAGTCAAAGCACTACCATTTCTGAACCTTGGTTTTCTCATCTGTCAATGGGCCTTGTAGCAGACACTAGAGCAGACACCACCTCAGTGCCTGCTGAGGCTCTGCTCTTCCAAGGGTGCCCTCTCCTGGCCACAGATGACTAGATGAGATGTGGCCACCTGATCTTTGATGAGCCAATCAGATTCTCTGATTAATCTTAAAACTAGGAGACACAAAATCACCAGTGAGATTAGTAAGCCTGCAGCTGCCAGCCTTGAGGTCTGTTTTTATCCATGTGCAAGCTGGAAAGTTGGCAGTGGAAACCCATTTTCAGAGACAGGCTGGAGGAGAGAGCAGATTTGCAGGGAGGACATATAGCCCAGGGATGGAGAGAAAGAAAGGTGTGGCCCAATGGCTTTCCACTTCCCATGAGACAAAACCCAATTTCCTGCTTTTGTTTTCCATGACACTCCCTCATAACCTACTGAGACACCACCTTTCTTCAGCTAATTTAAGTAGGTTACTCTTCTTTGCAAAACAAATCAGTCTTGGCTGGAACAGAGAAAACAGTTTATGAGGTCTTTGCAAGAACATTATAATGTAAAAATATGATTGCGAAGTAAATTGGAGATAAAAATATTTTATGGAAGTATTGTATAATTAAGTAACATTAACCATGAAATGTATCCTTCCTAGCACACACTGGGTGCACATACTAGGCTCATTATTGTTCCTGTACAGCCTCTCCCCTGCACAAATACTCTTTAGTGTTGTCACTTTACCTAAGATTCAATAGAAAGAGGGAGAAAGAGATTTACCTTGCCTGGCACACAATTGCTAACTTCAAATTTTATTACACATTCCCTTCTAAAAGGAGCCATTCTGCCACAGAGCATTTTTCCCTTTGCCTGACCCTGAGCAGACCCCAGACTCATGACCTTTTCTCTCCCTCCAGGATTCCCAGCTCCGCCCCAAACTTGCACCTAGAATCCATCCAGGTACTCAGCAGAAAAAGGGTCCTCCTATGGTATAGCTTGGCCCCTGAGACCCTAGCAATGGCTACTGGTGTTGAGGAGGCATTGTGCTGGCTTCCGTGACCCAGCATGTCTGCCAGAAGGGTGAGGCTAGATGCAGCTCTGCCAAGAGGCCTGAAGGAAAAGACAGCAGCTTCCATCAAGGACCAGGGACTAATTCAATCTCTTCTTGACAGATGCTTTGTGACGCTGATAGGCCTGGCCTCTCTCATTTCTCCCCCAACACTGCCCTCTCTTTCACCTCCGCCTGTCTTAAAGACTCTTGAAGATGTCACATCAGGCAAATGCTGAGTTGTCAGAGAAGGAGATGGAGCCCTAATGGAACATTAAGACTAGTCAACAAAAACTGACAAAAGGGATGGAGATCTGAGGCCTGTTTTGTAAGGAGATGCATTCTGTCTCCAGTAAAGGAAAGAAGACTAGAAGGAAAGAGGGAGGGGAGAAGCGAAGAGAAATCCTTCTAATGTACCAGATGTGTCCTGACATGTCATATGTCTAGCTCTCCACAAAGCTCCAAGACAAATTGCATATGCCTGATGAACAGGAAGTGGGCATGGCTGTGAGTTTTGAAACTAGGGAAAGCTGCCAGCCTGCATCACAGTTAAACTAAAATGGTCCCTAAACGACTTTTGGTTGAACATGTTGGTTAACTTAATTTCACACTCATATGCTACAGTTTTATAACACAGACTTCCAAATGATTACTTTATTGGCCCCAGGAAGCATGATGCACATAGGCTTTTAATTTGCTCAATATCATTGCAGTTTGTCTTAAATAGATAAATCATTGGTATCCACTGATGACCTAGATTTCACCATCACCCAAGTTTCAAGTTTGAAATTCTAAAAATACTGCCAAGCTGAAGACATTGGAAAGTCATATGTTGGAACAGGAAATTTACAATAAAAGAAATGCAAATTGCCAGCAAACATAGAAAAACATGTTCACAAAAATTGATGGTTAAGTAAATATAAGTTGAAAGGACAACAAAATATCATTTTCATTCAAAAAAAGTCTGATAATCCTTACTTTGGAAAAGATGTGAGGAAATAGGGACCCCGTTACACTGTCGCTGTGATTCTAAGTTAGCACAACCATTTTCAAACTACCTTGGCTCAATCTATTCAAACTGGAAATGTAGGTGCGTTTTGATTCAGATTTTGTACTGCCATGAATTTTACTGCTGCTGTACTTGTATATGTTTGAATTCTATGGAGTGGTCAAAATACATGAGCAGGATCTACATAGAGCAACATGAAATGGCTTCAGAAATATAGTGTGCATGAAAAAACGTCTTTTAAAAAATGAATTTATAGCATAATCAAATTAATATAAATAAAAATTACTCTAAACAACATTATATGCTTGGAGACATACATATATGGAAATGAAAAAAGGATGGATAGAAAGTGATTACATTATACACAAGAGAGTGGATGTCCGTGGTGAGAACGATAGTCGTAAGAAGGGGGGATAAGTAAAAAACAATAATATAATTTTTAAAAAAATTAAGGAGAGGTGCTGTAAGGATAATAACTATATGGCCTTAATAACTAAGGAGCATGATTGATTCATTCCAATACAACTGAGGTCTGCAAAAAGAAAAATTAAAAGCAATAACCAAAAAAGTCCCTAATTATTCTTGCCTAAGGAAATTAAAGTGTAAGCTCAAAAATGTTAACTGAGGCAATTTGTTGTAATAGAAATAAATTGGAAACATTCTAAATGCTCATTAGTATGTTTATTAATTTTAAAGATTAAATAAACTAGCTTACATCTATTCAAAATTCTATAATGTAGCTTTGACAATGAGATAATATATGAACTAAATGAAATGTTCTTTAAGATGCATAAATTGTTAAAATGGTATGGTAGTACATGAGAAAAGGCAAACTCAGATAACCTGAGGCATGTATTCCCTTCCTTCTTTCAGTAGACCCAGCAAATTTGTGTTTACTTACTGGACAAATGGGCTAATTTCAGTCAGTGGGCCAAGAGCCCTCCTATGGTACAGCTTGGTCCCTGAGACCCTAACAATGGCTACTGGTGTTGGGCAGGCATTGTACTGGCCCTCATGATCTAGGGTGTCTGCCAAAAGGCTGAGGCTGGATGCATCTCTGCCAAGAGGCCTGCAGGACAGGACAACAGCTTCCATCAAGGAAAGAAGGCCACTTATTCAACAAGGAAGGTCCCACTGTTACATGGTCACCTAGATGCTTCCTGCCCCTGTTTCTCTATAAATATGGTAGCGTATTTTAGAAAGGGGCTTCCTTTCTAAGGTATTCTGAGTCCACGTATGTCTGAATGAGCATATGTGTTACTGGAATCTCAAAAAGAGAGAGGAAAAAATAGAGTAAATGTCTGAAAAGATGGCTGAGAATTTTCAAAAAATGATAAAAAGACATCAAACCACATCTTAAGAAACCCAAGCAGGATAAATTTTTCTACCACTCCCCCAACCCCTAAAAAAAACTCACCTGAACATATCAAATTCAAACTGCTAAAAACCTGGGCTCATGCCTATAATCACAGCACTTTGGGAGGTCGAGGCGGTCAGATCTTTTGAGGTTAGGAATTCAAGACCAGTCTGACCAACATGGTGAAACCACTGTCTCTATTAAAAATACAAAAGTTAGCCAGGCACAGTGGTGCGGCGCCTGCAGTCCCAGCTACTCAGGAGGCTGAGGCAGGAGAATCACTTGAACCTGAGAGGCAAAGGTTGCAGTGAGCCAAGATTGTGCCATTGCACTCCAGCCTCGGTGACAGAGTAAGACTCTGTCTCTAAAAAGAAAACAAACAACAACAACAAAAAGATAAAGAGAAAATCTTAAAGGCAGCAAGTGGTTAGGGAGTGGGACTATGTACAGAATATCAAAGATAAGACATATAGCACACTTTTTCATCAGAAACTTTACACACCAGATGACATGACATTTTGAAAGTGCCAAAAAAAAAAAAAAAAAAAAAAAAGGAACGGTCAACCCAGAATTTCATTCCTATAGAAAATATAAAAGAAGGCAGTCTGCTTTTGGCCATGATGGAGTAACACAGACAGAATATATGCTCCCACATTGAACAATTAGAAAAACAAGTAAAAAATACGGAAAAATAGTTTTCAGATATTGGATAACATGTAGCATGAAACAGTGATTCTTGAAGAAAGGAAAACAAACAAGATGAGAACTGAGCAATTGCGTCAGCATATTGCAGGGAGGCAGTTTCCAGGTAATACAGCTGGGAGAGGGAACGCAAGGAAAGCCTAGCAGATCTCCTGAGTTGAGAAGAGAAAGTACGGAGTTAAGGAAGGCCAAGCCTGCAAGATTTTGCATAGCAGACTACTAGAGAGAAGAGTAATGACCGAGAGAAAGTTCTGGAGTTCTACAGAGAGGTCCTCTCACCTTTTTAGCTGAGTATTGATCTGTTCATATGTGAGGAGAAACTAAGACTGGGAAGCAAATTGCCAGAAAATAACAGGCTGAAAAATTCCCGGATCATACATAAGGCTGGAAACAGTGCATTTTCCCAGCAGCCAAGGTGAAAGTCATTGTAATACAAAACCTATTCCCTCTAGTCCTGAGGCAAGTATTGCCTTATTTATGGGACTAAACCAGTTAGATTGAAGGCTGCCCTGGGCCTGCTGTACACAAAGCAAGCCTCCAAAGGATGCAACTAATTCCAAGCAACCTAATTAAATATCAGGCAAAGGCCCATACTATGTAAAGGAATAAACAAAATGCACCAGCCAAAAACATAAAATTTACAATACTCAATTAAAAATTACTAAGCGTGCCAAGAAGTAGGAAGATATGATGAATTATCAGGAGAAAACCAGTCAATAGAAAGAAACAGAGATAACACAGATTATCTAATTATCAGGCAAGGACACTGAAACAGCCATTCAAGATGACAAAGAATGAAATAAACATAATGAAAAAAGAACTGGAAAATTTTGAAAAGACCCAAATTGAAATTCTAAAGATGAAAAAATATAATACCTGAACTGAAAAATATACTGAATGAGATTAATATCAGACTATAATTTTAGGACAAACAGATCAGTAAGCAGGTGGACATAACAATAGATAGTGCCCTAAGGAAAGAATAGAAAAAAGAAAACATGAACAGAGTATCAGTGACCTCTAGGATAATATCAAGCAGTTGAACGTACACATAAATGGATCCTAGGACGTGGGTTGCAGGACAGTTGGGGGGAGTGGAAGGGACAGCAAAAACATTTTTAAAGAAATCATGGCCAAAATTTCCCTCAGTTTGAAAACCCACAAATCTAAGAACCTAAAAGAACCCCAAGCAAAATAAATAAATAACAAATAAAATCATATTGCTGAAAACTAATAACATAGAAAATTATTAAAGCAGCGATAACATTACATACAGAATATTATAGACATTGCATCCACAGGAACGAAGATAAGAATGATAGCATACTTCTCATCAGAAACTATGCAAGCCAGAAAATGAAGAAGCAACATTTTTACTTATTGAGGGGAAAGAAAAAAGAAAAGAAAAATTATTAGCCTAGAACACTACACTCAGAGAAAATATCTTTCAAAAATGAATATAAAATCAAGAATTCTTCATACAAACTTTATCAGCATATTTGCTCAATAAGAAATGTTACGGGGGAAATTCCTCAGAAAAAAGAAAGGTTATAATATATCAAATGGAAATTTAGAATTAAAAACACTAAAGATAGTGAAGTATGTGGGTAAATATTTTTTCTTATTTTTTAACCTCTTTAAAATATAATTGCTTAAGACAAAATGAATAACAATTTATTATATGATTTACAACACATTGGAAATAACACAAAATATAAAGGACAGCATGAAATGATCTTGGAGTGTGTGTTGTAAGTGTGATCCTAACACTACACACGAAATGGTATAATGTTATGTGAAGGTAGGTTGGGATATGTTTAAGATATATATTATATGTCTTAGAACAATCACTTTAAAAAGTAATGCAAGGAGGAAGTCTAATTAACAGGGAGAAAAAATGGAATTTTACATATATATGTGTATATATATAAATAAGTGTATGTGCATATATATATGTGTGTATATATACACATATATATTTAATATATATTATACACTTATATACACATTTATATATTATACACACATATATACACATAAATATATTTATATATGTTAAGTCCACTAATCCAAAAGAAGAATAAAAAAGAAAAAAAGGAAATATTTTCATGGATTTAATAATTTTAAAAATAGCAAGTGAGTAGATGTAAACCCAAACATTTCAATAATTACATTGACTACAAATGGCCTATATAGAGAGTCCTATGTAGGAACCCTATATAGGAACCAGGCCACACAGCAAGAGGTGAGTGGCAGGTAAGCAAGCATTACCGCCTGAGCTCCACCTCCTGTCAGATCAGCCACAGCATTAGAGTCTCAAAGGTACACGAACCTTACTGTGAACTACACATGCAGGTGATCTAGGTCATGTGCACCTTCTGAGAATCTAGTTAATGCCTGATGATCTGAGGTGGAACAGTTTTATCCTGAAACCATCCCTTGCCCCTTCCCATCTGTGAAAAACAATTGTCTTCCATGAAACCAGTTCCTGGTGCCAAAAAGACTGGGGACTGTTAGCCTATATAATATAATTAGGAGCCAAACTTCATCAGATTTGATTAACTATTAAGAAACAATTATATGCTGTTTGCAAGAAACATACTGTTTTCAGAAATATGGATTTTGTTTTTTCAACTTTTAATTCAGGTTCAGGAGCTACATGTGAAGGTTTGTTACATGGGTAAATTGCACGTCACTGGGGTTTGGTGTACAAATGATTGTGTCACTCAGGTAAAAAGCATAGTACCCGATAACTAGTTTTTCAACCCTCACCCTCTTCCCACCCTCACCCTCAAGTGTCTATTGTTTACCATTTTGTGCCCATGTGCACTCAGTGTTTAGGTCCTACTTATAAGTGAGAACGTGCAGTATTTGGTTTCTTATGTGAATTAGCTTAAAATAATGGCCTCCAGCTTCATCCATGTTGCTGCAAAACCCATGATTTGTGGGGGAGGGTTCATCTTTTTTTCTGGCTGCAGTATTCTGTGGTATATGTACCACATTTTCTTTTTTGAGATGGAGTCTCGCTCTGTCGCCCAGGCTGGAGTGCAGTGGCGCGATCTCAGCTCACTGCAAATATTCAAAGGAAACAAAATCAGTATCCCAAAGAGATATCTTCATTCCCATGTTCACTGCAGCATTATTCATAATAGTCAAGATGTGAAATCAACCCACATTTCCATCAGCGGATTAATGGATAAAGAAAATGCAGTATTTGTATACAAAGGAATACTATTCAGCCTTTAAAAAGAAGGCAACACTGTCATCTGTGACATGGGTGAACCTAGAGGACTTTATGCAAAGTGACAAATACTGCATGATCTCCCTCTTAGAATCTAAAAAAAAAGGTCTAACTCACAGAAGCAGAGAATACACAGGTGGTTTCCAGTGTGTGGGAGTGGCAATGGGGAGATGTCAATCAAGGGATACAAAGTTTCAGTCCTGCAGGATGAATAAATTCTGGAGAGCTAATGTATAGCATGGCAACTATAGTTAGCAATACTATCTTTTATACTTGAAATTTGCTAAAAGAATAGATGTTCAATGTTCTCACCACAAAAATAATAATAACAACAATAATTATGTGAGGTTAATTTGCTTGATAGTGGTAATGAATTCATGATGTATACCCACATCAGAATATGAGGTTGTATATCTTAAATACACACAATTTTTACTTATCAGTTAACCGTCAACGGAGCTGAAAAAAAAAACCAAAAAAACACTACAACTTTCATCGTTGCCTTTGATCTTCACCACAAAAACAGCATTTATCATGTTAAAACATACTAGTTAATTTAAACTGTATCTGGCTTTATGGCCCTATTTGTATTGTACTGCAATTTCTAGTTTTAGAAATCCATAATACTGTAAGCATAAAATGATCTTGATGCTCATTTCACTGACTAATAAAAATGATTTAATTGGCCCTGGTGCAGTGGCTCACACCTGTAATGCTAGCACTTTGGGAGGCCACGGCGGGTGTCAGGAATTCGACACCAGCCTGGCCAACATAGTGAAACCCAGTCTCTACTAAAAATTCAAAAAATTAGCCAGGCGTGGTGGTGGGCACTTATGTAATCCCAGCTATTCAGAAGGCTGAAACAGGAGAATCACCTGAACCCAGCAGGTGGAGGTTGCAGTGAGCTGAAATCATGCCATTGCACTCCAGCCTGGGTGACAGTGCGAGACTTAGTCTCAAAAAATATATATACATATTTAATTGGATACCTGGGGGTCATTCAACTTCTGCCCTCTAAAAGCTGTTCAAATGTTGTTTGAGTTTGAGAAGATACATTAAACCTGCTGTCCCCAACACTGATGGAAGATGGAACAATGGGTATCATTATCCACCCTCATTTTTTTAATGAAGGAGTTGGAGTTCCACACAGAAGAACTTGCTCAATATCATTCTTTTCATCTGTGTTCGAACCAGAACTAGAGTCCCAAGTATTCTAGGGTGGTAGAGGGAAGTCTAGAGAAAAGGTTGCAAACTGGTGGTCCATAGGCAAACTTCAGTCTCTTCCTACAAAGTATTAAAAAATTAAGATTGTTCACATTAAAAATCCTGATTTTCCAGCTTCTCTTAAAAAATTAGACCTGATGACAATGACCCACATTCCTACATGACAAACAATGGTCAGGATTTGGACCCGTTGTTCTGCATCAGGGGGGCTCAGACCTACCTCAGGGCCTCTCAAATCTCCTGGGCTTCTCTGCTCCAAGGCAAAGTCTGATTGAGCAGGTTTGGGGTGGGGCCTGAGGTTCTAACAGGCTCCCAGGTGCTATGAATACTCCTGGTCCAGACATCTGACTCTGATCTCTTCTGCCTCCATCTTTCACTTTTAAGGACCTCTCTGCTTACACTGGGCCCATTTGGATAATCCAGGATAATCTCCTTTTTTAAAGTCCGATGACTAGCAACCTTAATTTCATCCGCAACCTTAATTCCCCTTTGCCATGTCACTAAACATATTCACAAATTCTGAGGATTAGGTCCTGTGCATCTTTGGTGAGCCATTATTCTGCCTACTACATTCAGTAAATATGCATTATTTTGCTATTCAAATTAAGTTAATTTCACCTTTCTACCCTGCCCAAAGCCTTGGTCAGAGAGGCAAGGTTATTAACATCTGGCTCCTCTAGCCCTCAGTAATGTCAACTCAGGTCCTTATTTGTTTTTCTCAGTAAAACCAACAGTAGCCAGCTGTTATCTTGTGGCTTTATATAGACAGGCTGATGATGGGGGAATAGATTGGCCATGAAAAGTTCTGCAAAGCCAGTGAGCACCCAGTCAAGGCCAATACCAGCTCAGGGGAGCTCAGATAGTTGAGAAGGTTAAGAATGAATATCTAATTTTAAAATCAGATGGCCAGGCATCATGGCTCATCCTTGCAATCCCAGCACTTTGGAAGGCCAAGGTGGGCAGTGGGCAGACCGCTTGAGTCCAGGAATTTGAGACCAGCATGCCCAACATGGTGAAACCCTATCTCTACCAGGAAAAAATACACACACACACACACATATCCAGAAGCATATATATCTGTGTGTGTGTGTGTGTGTGTGTGTGTGTATAAATGAAGTTATCTGGGTGTGGTGGCACACACCTCTAGTCCCAGCTACTTTGGAGGCCAGAGTGGGAGGATTGCTTGAGCTTGGGAGGTCGAAGCTGCAGTGAGCTATGATTTCGCCACTGCACTCCAGCTTGGAAGACACAGCAAGATCCTCTCTTAAAATAATAATAAACCAGAGCTTAACTAGAGCTTAAGCTCTGATTTATTATCATTATTTATAGAAGTGAGGTGCCTCCCACACCCACTGTGGAGCTGGAACTGCAGTGGCCTTCTGACTGTCCCCACCTACTCCCTTGGAAGAAAGGGAAGAGGTGAGTCTTCAGGCCACCATGGGTTCGTACAAAGGCTTCTTTACCCGCAGGCTGTGTGACCTGGGGAGAAGGATTAACTCCCCTGGGCTTCCTTTTCCCCATCTGTAGGATGGGTGTGGTTACCCGCACTTTGCAAGGCTGTTGCAAGAAATTGCCATGACATGTGGCACCGGGCAGATGCTCAGGGCTCCTGAGCAGTGACATTACATCTCATCCTCGGGTCCCCTGCAACCTGACACATCCCAGCAAGAGTCATCTTCTGCTTCTGTGCTTTTGGTTTTCACTTCTCCATCCCTTTGCCCACAACCTGTTTCTTGTCCTCTGCAGGTTGAATGACCTCTAAGGCATTTCACACTACAGTCTCAAATTACTTTTTAAAAATCCTTTTGCTTCCACTGATAATGAATAAATGCTTTGACGGTGTAAAATATTCTAACAATACGGAAATGAATTTATAAAGAGTAAAATATGCAAATCCCTCTTAACTCTCACTCACTGCCCCAGACAACCTCTGCCAATAGTTTGGTGTATATTCATCTGCCCTTTGTATTCATTTGCACATATACACATATAAAATGTCTCACATAAATATAGTACTGTGCATTGAGGTCCAGTTAGCCTAGGTGGGGCGCTTATGTCTCCTGCACATTTGTGCCCCTGCTGAGCCCCTGAAATTCCTGTGCCCCCTTCCCCTAGGCCTTTATTCTCTAGAAAGGACTGGGTCAGATTCCAGCTGCCTTCTCACCTGCCTGCTTCGTCTTCTGAGTTCCAAGGACAGTTATTCAGTGAAATATATATTTCTCACTGGATAGATGTAAAGTCCTACATGCGGTCCACACATGTGTGCTTTCTTGTAGCCCTCCGCAGGGTCTAGAACAGATCTGGGCATGTTGTAGACAGTTCACAAATAAATAGCAAGCATTGTGCTAATGTTTACCACTCAGAACTAACATTTATTGAGCACTTATCATGTGTTAGACAGTGCTAAGGACTTTTACTTAAGAGTCACACAACTAGCAAGTGGACAAGCCAGGATCCAAAGCCAGTCCCATTGACTTAGAGGTGCATGCTTTCACCCACCATGTTGTACTGGCTGTGGGTCTGTTGTGGGTGGATCCCAGTCAAGCCGGATCACACCTATTCCAGAGACCCCGGTGCTGCTAGTTTTATCTGTTCCTCTCCAGAAGCAGACCCACTCTCCCCAAAAGAAGAGCCCCAGGCATTGACTTCATTCCCAATTTCAGCATGCACTTCCCACCCCAGCCCCCGTGGCCTCATCACCTTCCTCCTGCATGGTCTTCATCACTGGCTTCCCAGCCTCAGTGTCTCAGTCATGCATTAGACTCACCTGAATTCTGCTCCCTCCACTCCAGCTTTCCTCCCACCCCAGGTCTCAGCCTCATCGTCCTGAGCCTCAGAAAGCTCAGGAAAAGCACAGCACCTGATTGTCTTAATCACGAATCATCAGTTCAACCCAGGTCCTGCTGACAGGAGGAAAGGGAGATTCGACACTGAGAAGCAGATGCAGGTGCAGGTAGGGCATCTGCTCACTGCCATTAAGGCTGGTCCATCCACAGATGTGGAAGCTCCGCGCAGGACAGGAAACACAGCATGAGGCAGGCTGAATGTGACAGTCAGTGTGTACTTGTGATGCAAGCATCTCAGCCCTCCCATTAAGAATGCTGTCATTCTCACTCTGGTTTGATGGCAGCCTGAGCGGTAGGAGGGGGCCGGAGCGGTTTGATGGCCGCCTGAGGGGTAGGAGGGTCCCGGAGCGGTTTGATGGCGGTCAGAGTGTTAGGAGCGGGGCCTGAGCGGTAGGAAGGCGGCCTGAGGGGTAGGAGGGGCCCCGAGCGGTTTGTAGGCGGCCTGAGGGGTAGAAGGGGCCCGGAGCGGTTTGATGGCGGCCGGAGGGGTAGGAGGGGCCCGGAGCGGTTGGATGGCGGCCGGAGGCGTAGGAGGGGCCCGGAGCGGTTTGATGGCGGCCTGAGGGGTAGGAGCGCGGCCTGAGCTTCAGGAGGTGGTCCAGAGCGGTAGGAGGGCGACCAGAGCCATAGTGAGGGCCGGAGCAGTAGGAGGGTGGCTGGCAGCGGGAACTGCTGTTGATCGGCTAGAGGTTTAAGAGAAGTTGGGGACCGTGCCCGATGCTGATGGCTGAAGCCTTGGCCACCGCGGCTCACTCGCCTGGCTGCGGTTGGTGGTGGCGACAGAGACAGCAGCAGCCCTGTTAGAGTGGTAGGAAGGTGGCAGGGTAGGTGCGCTGTTTGCAGCTGCACTGTCCGCTTGCGGGGTGATGGGGGAGCAGGTTTGGTGTGCTTTTGGGGCTGCACTGCCTGCTGTGGGGGGCTGGTGGGTGGCGCTATCAGGCGTTGCATTGCTGGCAGTGGGGCAGGTTGGCTATGCTCTCAGGGTCTACACTAAGGTGGGGGGGGTTGGAGGCAGGTTGTGTCCACTGCCAGCGGCTCGGGGCGTGGGTTAGGGACATTATTAGCTGCTGCAGTGGCTGATGCAGGGGGCGGGTTGGGTGAGCTATCCTGGGCTACAATGCCAGCAACCATGCCGACTGGCAGGCAGTTGGGGGTGCTTTAGGGGAACTGTCAAATAGCTGCACTGCCTCTGGGGGAAAGGGGAAAGTGGGGTAAGGGGTTGGTTGCGTGCACTAACCCGGGTGTTGACTGCCTGCGACGGGAGCAGGTTGAGGCGCTATTTGGGACTGTGTTGCTTGTGGTCCAGGCACGGGGCGGGTTTGGTGGGGTGCTGTTTGGTGCTGCAACACCGGTGGCGGTGATGGGTTGTGGACACTATCAAGTGTTACACTGCCGGGTGCAGAGGAGTGGTTTGGGGGCGCTATCAGGGTTACACTGGCTGCAGCAGTCTCTGGGTGTGTTGTGGGCACAATCTGGGGGCTACGCTTGTCGGGCGGGGCAGGTTAGGGGTACTATCGGGGGGCTGCTCTGCTGCTGCCAGCCGCGGGTTGTGGAGGTGGCCACGACAGTGGTGGCCTCTGAGGAAGGGCCCCGGCCCTTCTTCTCTTCCTGGACTCAAGGCTCTAGAGGGTGAACTCCTCCTGCTCGTGTTGGAGCGCGGAGGGCGCGCAGAGTTTTCGCGGCAATCCCCTGAGCATCGCAGGGCCCCCGCACACACCGTGGTTCCCCGGCCCTTGCCCTCTTGCTCCATGTTGTGCCTGGGAGCCCCAGGCATGGAGTAGTGGGCATCACGGGGTCTCAGGGGCCTGTGGGTGGAGGAGTCAGGAATGGGAACTGGTACTTGGGTGGGGAGGACTGGCTGGGTCTGAGTTTCTGCTATTCTTGCTCCCCAAGGAGCTTGGAGCACTGTGGTGTCTCCAGTCCCCACCCCAGGTCAGGCGGCCAGCTTGGTCCAGGAGGAGAGGCTGGACTTTGGAGGGTGGGTGTGAGTGCCTTCGCTGAAACTGGCCCCTGCCACCCAGTGGCCAGCATGACAACGTGAGGCTCTGACACTGCCACTTTCTGCATCCTGTCATAGGTTTTTCTGGCTTTGCCGGCCCAGCTGCTCCAAGCCAGGCTGGTGGAGGAGTCTCCTGTGGTGAGCTGGAGGTTGGAGCCTGAAGATGGCACAGCTCTGCAATTCATCTGTGGTTGTGGCGGTGATGGTGATGGAGACTGCAGCTCAACAGGAGCAGTAGGAGGATACCCATGGAGGCCAGATGGTAGGAACCTTGGAGGGTGGGCAGGTGCATAGAGGGTGACAGCAGAGCTGATTCCGTTGGCATCGAGGCGCTAATGGTGGCAACAGCAGCAAGTCTAGGGGCCAGGAAGGGGGAGTAGGAGAACTTTGGGGCCCAGCCTGGCCTGGGGTGGGTAAGAAGCTGCCGGTTCTGTACCGCAGGCCTCAGTGACAGTGGTGGAGGTGCAGCCAGGGCAAGGAGGAGTCCTCTCCCTTCTCCTGCGGTCTGTGGAGGGTGCCCTCCTGCTAGTGTCTGAGCCAGGTGTGAGTGCCAGCATTGTCTCATTCTTAACAGAATTGAGGGGGCGACTATTTGTGTATCTTTTTGTTTTTTGTTGTGATAACCCTTGAGGGACAAAAGGCTGCTTTGGCTGGTTTCAGTGTGGTGGGATCCCCATGTCAGACAAAGGGTGCTTTCCTGGCAAGGTGTGTGTTGGAGGGAGTTTACCAAGGGGAAGAAAGGGAACCTCCCAGGCAGGTGGCTGCTGTGGCAGATTCCCTGCCTCTGGGCACCCTTTGGGTCACCTGGTTTTCCCTGTGGAAGAGGCGAGGCTTAGACCGGTATCACCTGTATGGTCAAAGAGGCATGGTGACTGGGCCAGTTGATTTGACCTTGCTGCTGCTTCAGCCCACCTGCCCATGGTGTCACCTTGGAAAAGTGGAACCTCAGGCCACAGGGGCAGAGGCTTCTCTGGCAGGCTGATTGCTGTAGTGGATTCTGTTCTGCCTGCTGCTCAGGAGGGCTTCTATGGCCAGGAACTGATGCTGGGACTCTCCTGTTGGTGTCCTGCTGCCTCTGTGTTGTCTCGGGGTTCTCACATGCTTGGAGAAGCTCACGGTACAGTCAGTGCACTCACACACAACTGAATGTGAGCAACACCAGGCTTACGAGACAGCAAAGACAACAACAAAGCTGGGCCCAGCGGCCATCACCTAAAGAACTCTTCCCTCGTTACATTGGAGCAGGTGATTTCTCTGGGACCAGGAACCACAGAACCCTGAGGGACACACAGCTGCTGGCCAGGGATTCAAGGCCTGGAGTGAAAATGTTACATTTCCCTCCCAGTGCTCATGTCTGCTATAAACTAGTTTAGTTCTGCAATGAACAACTAGATTTCTAACTGATATTAACAAACTTTTTTTTTTTTTTTAAAGACAGGGTCTGGCTCTGTCACCAGGTTGGAGTGCAGTCATGGCTTACTGCAGCCCCAACCTCCCGGGCTCGAGCAATACTCTTGCCTCAGCCTCCCAACTAGCTGGGACTACAGACAGATGCCACCATGCCCAGCTAATTAAAAAAGTTTTGGCCGGGCGCGGTGGCTCAAGCCTGTAATCCCAGCACTTTGGGAGGCCGAGACGGGCGGATCACGAGGTCAGGAGATCGAGACCATCCTGGCTAGCATGGTGAAACCCCGTCTCTACTAAAAATACAAAAACTAGCCGGGCGAGGTGGCGGGCGCCTGTAGTCCCAGCTACTTGGAGGCTGAGGCAGGAGAATGGCGTAAAACCGGGAGGTGGAGCTTGCAGTGAGCTGAGATCGGCCACTGCACTCCAGTCCGGGCGACAAAGCGAGACTCCGCCTCAAAAAAAAAAAAAAAAAAAAAAAAAAGTTTTATTTGTAGGGATGAGGTCTCACTATGTTGCCCAGGCTGGTCCTAAACTCCTGGGATCAAGCATCCTCCTGCCTTGGTCTTCAAACTGCTGAGATCTCAGGCGGTAGCCACTGCATCAGGCCATTGACACTTACATATGTAAAATACATCCAGAATATAAACCACTACAAAACAAAAATACTCCATCTTGATGTAACTTACTGTACTATGGATTTGTTTTAAAAATGAGGTAAAAGTCATGAAGAAAATGAAAGCACAAAAGAAATCTATCAAAATTATAAAAACTCAAAACTGGCCGGGCGCGGTGGCTCAAGCCTGTAATCCCAGCACTTTGGGAGGCCGAGACGGGCGGATCACGAGGTCAGGAGATCGAGACCATCCTGGCTAGCATGGTGAAACCCCGTCTCTACTAAAAATACAAAAACTAGCCGGGCGAGGTGGCGGGCGCCTGTAGTCCCAGCTACTTGGGAGGCTGAGGCAGGAGAATGGCGTAAACCCGGGAGGTGGAGCTTGCAGTGAGCTGAGATCCGGCCACTGCACTCCAGTCCGGGCGACAAAGCGAGACTCCGCCTCAAAAAAAAAAAAAAAAAAAAAAGTTTTATTTGTAGGGATGAGGTCTCACTATGTTGCCCAGGCTGGTCCTAAACTCCTGGGATCAAGCAATCCTCCTGCCTTGGTCTTCAAACTGCTGAGATCGCAGGCGGTAGCCACTGCATCAGGCCACTGACACTTATATATGTAAAATACATCCAGAATATAAACCACTACAAAACAAAAATACTCCATCTTGATGTAACTTACTGTACTATGGATTTGTTTTAAAAATGAGGTAAAAGTCATGAAGAAAATGAAAGCACAAAAGAAATCTATCAAAATTATAAAAACTCAAAACTGGCCGGGCGCGGTGGCTCAAGCCTGTAATCCCAGCACTTTGGGAGGCCGAGACGGGCGGATCACAAGGTCAGGAGATCGAGACCATCCTGGCTAACATGGTGAAACCCCGTCTCTACTAAAAAAAAAAATACAAAAAACTAGCCGGGCGAGGTGGCGGGCGCCTGTAGTCCCAGCTACTCGGGAGGCTGAGGCAGGAGAATGGCGTGAACCCGGGAGGCGGAGCTTGCAGTGAGCTGAGATCCGGCCACTGCACTCCAGCCCGGGCACAGAGCGAGACTCCGCCTCAAAAAAAAAAAAAAAAAAAAAAAAAAAAAAAAAACTCAAAACTGAGTGAACAAAACTTCAGAAAGAGTGAAAACAATCGGAATATAACTCCAGGAAAAAATGTAAAATAGAAACAACAAAAGAACAATTTGTGCCCTCTAAAAAATAGAGGTTAAAGTCAGAATTTTTTTTTTTTTTCCTCTCCAGCCTGGAGTGCAGTGGCATGATCTCGGCTCACTGCAACCTCTGCCTCCCAGGTTCAAGCGATTCTCCTGCCTCAGCCTCTCGAGTAGCTGATATTACACGCGCCCACCAGCATGTCCAGCTAATTTTTGTGTTTTTAGTAGAGACGGGGTTTCACCTTGGCCACGCTGGCCTCGAACTCCTGACCCCAGGTGATCCACCCGCCTCGGCCTCCCAAAGTGCTGGGATTACAGGCATGAGCCACCATGCCCAGCCAGGAAAATATTTAAAAACAAATTAAGCAAAGATTATAAAAGTTTTTGGAGTAGCACAGTTCCCAAAACAATCACGATCCACATCAGGTCTGGGCCAGGTTGACATCTCCACATCAGGGCCCTTCCTGGTGTTCGCAGAATCTGCAACACAGACAGAGGTGCCAGGGTCACTGTTGGGGGGGGGGCACAGAGGCGGAGGGAGGAGGGGCTCCCTGGGGTCGTGCAGGTCTCAGAGCTCCTCGGGCCCTGGAAGGTGACCTTGGGCCCCTGAGCTCCCCACAGTCAGGTCTACTCAGATGCCAAGGCACTGAGGCCTGTGTGCTGCTCTCTGCTGAGGGGTTATGTGTCCACAGAGAGTGTCTGTAAGTGTCATGGAGGAAGAACTGAACCTGGGCACTCACACGGGCACCTTCAGGGGGCTGGTTCCCCGGAGAGTAAAACAGACACAGAGAAACGGGAATTTTGAGGATTCCAGGATCAACAGGCAGAGCCCTGGGCCCTAAGGGGAGCAGGAGGTCTCATGACACAGGGTGGGGGTGGTGACCCTGCCTTGCCACCCAGATCCTCTGTGCCATCCAGACAGAAGAGCTGCACATTGAATATGCACAGCTGCCTGGAGCACGTCATTGTTATTGCCTAGTAAGACCTGGTCTTTCTAACATCCCCACCAGACCTGTCTTTGTATTGTAATTTTTAAAATTACGCTTTGGTAAAACAAATTTCTCACTTTAGTATATTCTATAATAATAGGGTTACAGAAGACATACATTTGAAAGAGTGAAAAACAGTGTATAGATACACACAAACACACGTTTATATGTGTACCTGATTTCAAGATTGGAAAACAGATTTAAAAAACAGAGGCTACCTGAATCATGCCCTCAACCCCTCCCAAGTAAGCATGGCCCTGAAATGTCTTCAGGGGTTTGTTTTGTTGGCATTTGGCACAGATACAGAACCACTGACACCCAAGCCAGTGCTCTCTACATACAGAAGCCTCCAACCTCATCTTGAAAAATGGGGCCATGAGGTCACCCCAGGTCCCCAGGCCCCCACAGAGGCTGAAGAACCCCTGGGACTGGGCACATTTCAGTGCTTCTTGGATCCTGCCGTGTCCCCTGCTTGATGCCAGGACCTACTGAGTGCCTGCTGGCCTCAATACTGGGCCGGGTGGGCTGCTTGCTCGTGTGACAAGGAGCCTGGGGGTACCTCCATCCTTCTCACACCTTTCCCAGGAGGCCTGAACTGGGGGCGATTCATGGTCAACCCTAGTGTCTCCTCAGGATGAACTAGTGATGCTCCCAGTTGGCCTCAAGGGGCTGGGGTGGGGCAGAGCTGGGTCCCCTCAAATGAGATGCTGGTGAGCTGAAGGGTCACTGCAGACAAGTAACAGTTCACAGCCCATGGAATCCTGCACACGATGGCCTGACCAGCACCTCAGTGTCTCCCTCACTAAGCAGCCTGTGGAGGGCTCAGGCCAGCAGGCTCAGGGACTGCTATGGAGTGGGTGTCTGTTTCCTGGAGGATGTTCTCAGGGCATCCTTCACTTACCTTCAGAGGTCTCTAAAATCTATTAAAAATGTCCCAACGGTTCAGGACATTCCACCAGGTATTCTTCCTGGGCTTCCTGGTTTTCTTCGTGGTTTTCCTGATGGGACAACAAGAAAGTGAGCGTAGCCATAAAGAACACGGGCACGTGTCTGCTTCCCTCATCATTCTGCCCGCCGCACACTCACACTTCCTCTTCCACTTTTGTCTTTTCTGTGGCTTCTTCTGCAGGTGCAGAGGAGGGACTTGCTGACATCTGTGAGAAGGAGAACAGTTGTGTATGTCCAGGGACGCCAGTGCAGGAAAAGTCCTATCTGGGCAGGGGGTGCCCAGAGCAGACCCAGATGTCACTGGGAGTCCCTCCGGCACGGTAGGGTCCAGCTCATCTGACACCAGCCTAGCCCCTCCCTGGACCCTGAAGGGTTGTTCAGCAAGATTCAAAGCTGCAGCCTGGGGGCCAGTAAACAGGGCAATGCCAAGGCAGCGGGCAGGAGGGCTGGGGTGGGGTTTTATCCACACTGAAGACCCGAGGACCTCAACTGTGGGATGAGACCAGGTGCTTCAGAACAATCACAAGAGAGGAAAAGAGGAAAAGGACCAGAGCTAAGAAAGGAGCTCAGGAGTCAGAAAGAGGATAAAAGAGAGAGAGCATATAAGAGGAGATCAGTTACCTGCTGGTGGCTGCCTGTAATGGTGGAATCTCCCAGTTCTGGGAAGCAAGCATCAGTGTCCGGAGGAGCAGCGGTGATGAGGCGGCCATAAGAAGGAAAGGGGAGAGTTAGAGTCGAGAGAACCCCTCAGACTCCGCTGTGGAGCCAACCCCAGAGCTTCTGACCTGCCCGTTTCTGGAGCCTTCTCCACAGCCCATATCATTTCCTCTGTGCTATGAGGGAGGGACCTCTGGCTTCCCGCACACTTTCCCAGCCCTCACATTCCATAACTGAGCCCAGGCAGGGGAAGCCGTGTCATTCTGTTCCTCCAAGAGGCGGCCGCCCTCTTCACAATGTTGTGCATGACGTGGAATTTCTCCCTCCTCCTCCTGTAGGGCCTACTTCTCTTCCCTCATGAATCCCATTTCCTTCCTCCTTGTGGGCCTCTACCTGTCCTACTGTTCTCCAATAGAAGAACATCAGAAAGAAGGCCACGGCTGCACTGCCAGCCTCCAATCAACACACGGATCGCACCCTGGGTCAGCAGCACCTGCCCAGGCCTGGGTTGTGTTGGGGGCTGTGGGAGCTGATGATGAATGACATCACAGATACAGTGACTGTTCTATGCCTGGAATGACCCTAGAGACTTGGAAAATATTCAGTCCTCAAAAGAATCCCACCAGCTTCTGAATATTTGGAAACAATGGAACACAATTCAAGATAAAGCCTCTTGTCCCAGTTGCTTTAATCTGCAGGTGAGGCCAGCAGTTGTCAGCACAGAAATGAGGGGGACCTCCCGGGGTTTGCCTGAGCTGTGGGAAGACTAGGAGGGTGGGTACCTGGCAGGCCTGACACACAGAACAAGCTGGGCCTGACTGGAGTGTGGGGAGCAGGACGAGGCTGTTGGGCCAGAGAGGAGGGTGTCACAAGACAAGTGACCCAAGAGGCTCCGTCTGGGCCCAGTGGATGCCAGGGACCAGGCTACAGGGAGGGCGAGAGCCACTGCCTACAGCAACACAGCAGCCCCTCCACACATATCCCCGAGGATTCCTGCCAGCCACAGAGGGCCTTGAGCCACAGCTGGATTCGGGCCTCTCCAATGAAAGCCAATTTAGGTTTCATTCAAAGCCGAAGGATTTGGGATTGGGTGGGATTGGGTGAGGAGTGGAGGCCAAAAATGTGCTCAGTCATGTGTTCCGCCCTCAGGACTCCAGGACGCCGGGGCACACGCAGAAATCCCAGAGGAAGGACTCCCTGTGTCATCCAACCCAGGGAGCGCCCTTAGAGCAGGAGCAGACGGTGAGGACAGGACAGGAAGGTGCCGTTGCAGGTCCCGAGAGTGTAGAGAAAGAGGGTGGGCTCCTTTCAGCTCCTGGCACATGTATGAAGGACTTTGTCTTCAGGATCACGTAGCATCTGTGAGGGGCTGTGTCCCACCCCACACTCAACATTACACCTGCATACTCATCCTGTCATCTCTATTCACAACAAAACGCTGCCCCATCAAACCCAGGGCTCTGGTGCTTGCTGTGGCAAAGGCAGGAATGATCTGGTCTTTACAAAATGTAATCTTTAAACACCAGAGCAAGAAATGATGGTGACAAACACAACTCGCACAAAGCGCATGAGGACAAAACTATTACGACTTTCTCATTAAGATACATAAACCAAATCACACTTCTACACCTATTTCCTTTTATATTTGGTGACTTCATAGATCCCATCCCAGGCTCCAAAACAAGTGTCACCCAATCCCCAAGAACCCTCCTCGCTGGTCAACCCTGGAGTGTTGGTCCCTGCCTGACCAGTCTATTTCCTCCTGGATGGATCCAGAGGTGGTGCCCATGAGCCCAAGCACAGAGACACAAACATCAGCACTACCGCTCAATCCACGGTGACCTCCCTGGGCTCTGTGAACTCAGGGGCTGTTAGGAAGGCCCTGGTCACAGTTTTGAGCCTTCAGGTGAGAGAGAGAACCCGAACAATCCCTTTCAACTGTTCACCGACACTGGCTCAGAGCATCTCTTACCTCCAATCTGAGAACCCGAGATTCCAGCCTTGATGCACATGCACTGAGGCAGGTGAGCGCAGTGAACAGAATCTGGGCCAGACACACAGCAGCTCCTTCCCAGGTGATTCAGGGAGAATGAAGACGCTCTCTTAAGAGCAGACACGTGGCAACTGGGAACTTACAGTATGGCTCTTGTGAGGAGGTTATGAATTTTTCATTTATTTAAACATGAATGGGCACATATGCCACGGAGGACCACACTGGAATGCACAGGTCTAAACCCAAAGGTGAGGGAGATGTGACTCTCCCCCCTGCTGATTCCTGGCAGAGTGGTTTGCTCCGATCTGATCATTCATGGACGGGTACTTCAGGGACACAGGAACAAGCTCCAGGTCCCCTGTGATGTGCAGGGATGCCACAAGAATAAAAACGCCTGGTCCAGCAAAGGAGGACTTGTAAACAGAAAGCGAGCATCTTCTGCAGCAGAAAAGCTGAACCAAGGCAGCCAGAGTAGAGATGAGGGGAAACTTCGGTGACTTCAGGAGCACCCCTGTTCTCCTGTGACCTTGGATCAGAACCCACTCAGGTTTCTAGATTACCATGAGAAACAATAGATTGAAGAAGATGAGCAGGAAGCCTTTTGACACTGGCGCTGGATCTCAGCAAAGGGGTTAGAAGCACTGGAACATTACTGGGGCCCAAGATGGGCTGGCCAGGGCTGCGCTCTGGGATGAGAAGGAACGAGGAGGACATAGTCCTTGCCCTCCCAGTGACAAGCCACCACCAGGATTCCTCCACACATAAGTAAAACAAAACAGAGTTTGAGACTAATAATTCCAAGACTATCTCAGAGAAACAGGCGAAGTGATGTCTCAAGGGTCACACGGGAAAGCTGCAAGGACCACCTGGACTCTGCTCCCTTTGCTGAGCTCACCTTGCACTGAAGCAGGGTCGCTTCTCACCTTCCCTGCAACTAGTGTGGAGCAGCCACCCTGCCTGAAAGCTGACACTCCCTTCAGTCACACAGGATTCCGGCCAAATCACACTTGGCTAACAGCAACCACACGAGGACCAGCGGTCAGGCCACGCCCAGAAGCAGGTGAAAAGTAAGAAATTGATCTCTGTCGCAGCCAGAGAGACCAGGCCTGGGAACTACTGTGTATCTGGCCTGACCCTGACATCCATCCCTGACGATCATGTCCTCTCTGGGCCACAGTGGCTATTTCGGGAACTCAGTCCTGTTCTCTGCCTCTCATTAATTTCTGGTGGTGCCACTGCCATCCACATACAGGAAATAGAAAAGACAAGAAACAACAAAGTAGCTTCTCTCTTCAGGCTCTCAGGAAGATGGGCAGACAGTGCTAACGCCAGCTATGAAGTCGGAGCTCGACCCGTTCTCCCTCAGCTGGAATATGAACATCCCGGCCACGCCCAGGTGATGATGAAGAACTGCCTTCCTGATGTTGCACCTCCGCTGCCCCCGTGGCTCTGCTGCCCTCATGCCTTCCTTCTGCTCCTCCAAATCATGTTCCTTTTCAGGTCCAGGCCAAGGCTGTACCTGCTCTCTCAAAGAGCCCACTGGGCAGCTGTCTGGGAATTCTTAGAGCCTCAGTGTTGGTAACGCTGATTTGTGCCTTTGATCACACACAGCAGAAGGCCCTGAATACCACACACACAAAAAACTGTATTCTAAAGATTAGAGATGACCAGGAGAATTGGGTTATGAGGAGATAATTTCTGAGGTTAGTGAGGGACATTTTAAAATCACAACAGCCTCATTGTTTTAAAATGTGGGTTAACTATGGACACCTACAGAGCAATCAAATTCGCCTCACATACAACATATTTCCACTAGACGCAAGCTCCCAAAAGAAACTCAGTCCAGAACTGGGCTAATTTTATCTTCATATGACCTTAAGCCAACCACCTTGACTTGTTTTCTGCAAAGGCCTTCAGAAGCAAACAAAAATCTTTGTCCACAGTGGGTTCAATGGGGACACCCTGGAGCCTCTGCTGTACCACAGTCACATTTGTCTTTCCCCACCTCGTAATGCATGAGTCACCCTCCACCCGCCTGGGAAGGCAAGTGCTCGCCCTGCCACTCACACCCTAGGGCAAGCCCTTTGGTTACCTTTTCATGTTGCTGTGTTTCCTAAGCACAGAACACGGAACCCAGGAGTAGGCTCCATGATAGAGGCTGAGCCTCTACATGACCTTGACATTACGTATTTTGGACACTCACCACGTGAATTCAAAAAGACACGCAGCAAAATCAATGGGCACAACCTCACCCCATCCTCAGAGAATGCAGTTGCTCCCAGGGACTGCAGAATGTGACCAGCACGCTCTATCTGCAACAACCATCCCTCCCATCACAGCCTAGGTCCTCATCCATGAGAGGAAGCTCCACTCAGGCTGCCCGTCCACAGGCAGGCCAGCGAGACCGTGGCACATTCCTCATCATCTGGGTGACTCATCAGTATGGGAGGGCTTCCGCAACACGTACCCTTTTGTGGAACTCCTGAGGATTTCTGTAATGACAGAAAATAAATTGCTATGAGCATCAGACCCTGCTGCGTCCTGTGTGCACAGGACGTTTCTTCACTCAGTGACATTAGAAAACGAGATGGAAACCAGTGTTCAAAGGACTCAAAAGAAGAACGGAGAAAATCGACTCACGCTAAAGACACATTTTTCTCAGAGGATGTTTCCTCTCAAGTCCATGTTGGTTGGCCAGTAAGTGATTTTGTTCGAAAGAGAACAAAGTTGGTAAAGGCACAAGCTCACTGCCCCACAATGTGTGGTGGATGCTGTCACTTTCTCCCTCTGTATTAAGTCAACCCTCAGTGGGGAGCAGACTCTTACTTAAAGCTCCTCCCAAGGACATTGTGTAACAAATCTAAGATACATATTGTCACATTCTCATATCTTAATTTTATCCAAATCAAATAAAATTCAGAAAGCAGAAGTTTTTCTTAGACAAATCCAGGTGGTTTTATCTCCACAACTTCTGGATCCTCCTCGTCATCGCTGTCACTGGACGGGTTCTGCAGACGCTCCGGCACAACTAGGAGGATACAGAGTGACCGTCAGCACCTTGGTGGTGTTGCTCACCAACAATTCAGTAACATTGCTTGAGGTGGGTGGGGGAGTAGGACAGCAGAACAGGGGAGAGCAGGGAAGAAAGGAAATCAGGGCCTTTGGCTTTCTAGCTCCAGGCCACCTTGTAAACGTGAAATAGCCAGTCTCAAACAGGGCACACCACATAGTGCAGGCTGTGTGTCCCTGGCAGCCTCTTAGGGCTCCTCCTTCCTAATCTAACCTGAGCTAAAGTGCCCTCTTATTGATCCCTGCCAAAGTCATTTCCTCCTCAGAATGCACATGTGCTGCTGCTCTGTATATCATCCCTTCTAGAAGGTTTTGTACAGAATAAGAAGCAACCTTTCTTGAAAGAGATTTAATTCTAGCCAAAAGATTTCATTAACTTTTTGTGATGAGGCAATTAAACCAAGATTTGAAAAAAACCAATTATTTCACCATTTAAAGATGACCCCTACCTAGCCTGTGAGATTTCTCCTTCCACTCTTCCTTTTCAGCGCAGTGTGTGCGCCGTGGGGTTCACTGCTGCTCGTGCTCACACTGACTCCAGCACCGGCACAGCCTGTCATGGGAGCAGCGAGGGGGCCGGGGGGCGGGCACTGACCCTCTCCAGCCCAGCTATGCAGGACATTCCAGCAGGGAAAATGGGTCCCAGGCTAATACCCAGGTTGATCCTTGAGATTTTATGGGATGCCGTGTCTTGGGATTGGGTTCCACTGAATTTCTAAGACGTGCAGTGATTATCTCATTAAATACGATAGAATATGCCACTCATCCTTGTCTGCTTTTGAACAGGAGCTGAGGAATGACCTCACCGCTGCAGACCAAAAGCCTGTGGACTCTGCGTGTTTTACGTTAATGATCACACTGAAGCCCACTGTACAATGTACCTGCTCAAACCAGCCCCGGGTGAGCTGAGCACTGACACCATCAAGTCATGATAAGTGTGTGGGATCTGAATAGGTTTTCATTCTCCCACACGCACACACAAGTGCTGGAACAACCTGGCCTAGCAAGAAATTATACCAGGGCTTTGTGACAAATTCCGGGTAGTAGCCCATGGCATTAACCTTCCACTCATTCCCGAGGTCACATGTGCCTCTTCCATTTAAAAGACCAAGAGCTTGGAAATTCGTCTCTGCACCATGTCCATCTGAGGACTGGGGATGGTCAATTTATCTTCAGGTACAGCTGTGGTGGAGGATGAATGGGTTGATTTATGCAAACTATGCAGTGGTGATGGAATTTTCCTTGAACACTGATGCTTGTGTTGTGCTGTGAACATGGGAGTATGTTTTCTGGGGAAATGAACACACACTCCCAGATACCCACAATCATTCCATATAGACTCGCTCCTCTGTCCCTCCAAATCCTGATGTAGCACCTCACGCTACATGACACTGCTGCTTCCCGGGATGACAGTACCATGGTTAGAGTCCTTTACTGGACTCTGAGTTTCTGCTCCTTTTTTTTTTTTTTTTTGAGATAGAGTTTCACTCTTGTTCCCTAGGCTAGAGCGCAATGTCACAATCTTGGTTCATTGTAACCTCCACCTCTTGGGCTCCACTGATTCTCCTGCCTCAGACTCCTGAGTAACTGGGATTACAGGCATTGCACCACCAAGCCCGGCTAATTTTGCATTTTTAGGAGAGACAGGGTTTCTCAATGTTAGTCAGTCTGGTCTCAAACTCCTGACCTCAGGTGATCCACCCGTCTCGGCCTCTCAAAGTGCTGGGATTACAGGCATAAGCCACTGCGCCCGGCCTGACTCTTCCTATTTTTTAAACCAAACTTCCCAAATTTCATTTCTGGCAGGAAGCTCAAACAAGACAGGCCCTTCAGCAAATGCAGGTGAAACAGAGCCACCTTCGCAACACTGAGATTTCAAACCTCAACAAAGAGATGACCCCAGAATACGTACATTTCACCAGTGTGGCTGGGTCCACGCGCATCTAGAGAAAAAGAAAACACTGTGAGGGTCAGACCATGCTGTCTCCTGTGTGCACAGGTCTTCACTTGTTGACGTTAAAAAGACACACGGTAAACAGTGGTTGGGAAAATGGCCCCGATATCTAGAAGACATTTGTGGAAAGGCACAAGATTTTTCTACAAGATTTTCCGTTGTTTTAGACAACTCCCAATACTTCTCAAGAAGGAGGCATTTCTCTTGAGAAAAATGCCTGCTGACATACAGTGTGTAAATGCGGATGCCATCTGAAACCATGTTTTAGTTGATAATGAACTCTGACACTGGCCACCAAGATATTCCTTAAGTCACCTATAGTGTACATGGTAAGATGTATACATCCTAGTTCCATTAAAACAGAGAGAAATCGAGAGAAATCATATTTTCCATTTCAGAGGAGAAAAGAAGACTTTACCATGTGAACCCCTGTGGCTTCCTCCGAGGATGTCTGTCCTGGCACCTCCTCCTCCAGAAGTTCCTTATCACCTGGGAAACAGAGTCACTATAAGCACATGAGCTCCACTGACTGAATCCCTCAGGTGGTCTTGGAGCTGTGGACCTGGGGCTGGCGTGTATGGAAAGGTGTGTTCACAGCACAGACTCAGCCTCTGCCGGTCCATCCTCCGTGGTGGTGAGGGAAGGCAAATGGTGAAGGAAGGCATCAGGAAGGCCACAGAAGACAGACTGTTGGTCCTCTAGCTAAGGCAACCTCTTGCACATGAAATAACCCATCTCAAACAGGGCCCACCACACAGTGTTTCCCTGCAGCATCCAGGGCTCCTCCTTCCTAATCTGACCTGAGCTAACGTGTCCTGCCTTCTCGATCCCCTCGAGGTCATTTCCTCCCCAGGATCCACATGTCCTGCTGTGTGTTTTTTGTCCCTCCTAGAACTTTTTCCTTTTTTTGAGATGGAGTTTTGCTCTTATTGAGCAGGCTGAAGTACAATGGCACGATCTCAACTCACCACAACGTCCGCCTCCCAGGTTCAAGCGATTCTCCAGCCTCAGCCTCCTGAGTCGCTGGGATTACAGTCATGCATCACCACACCTCGCTAACTTTGTGTTTTTAGTAGAGACGGGTTTTCTCCATGTGGGTCACTCTGGTTTCAAACTCCCGACCTCAGGTGACCCACCGTCTCGGCCTCCCAACATGCAAGGGTTACAGGTGTCAGACACCGTGGCCGGACAGAACATTTTGTACTAGATAAAAAGCAACCTTTCTTCAAAGAGGAGACTTAATTCTAGCTCAACTATTCTCTATATTCACTAACCTTTTGTTTTAAAGAGGACCAACCCAAGATTTGAAAATACTCAATTATCCTACCATTTACAGACGACCCCTACTTGGCATGTGATGTTTGTCCTTCGGCCCTGCCTTTTAACACAGTGTGTGTGTGCCGTGGGGCCTGCGGCTGCTCATGCTCACACTGGCTCCAGCCCTAGGACAGCCCACCCGGGGGGCAGCAGGTGGGGGCGGTGACCCTCTCTAACCCAGCTGTGTAGAAGATTCCAGCCAGAAGATGAGTACCAGAAAACACCCAAGTTGTTCCTTCCGTTCTTATTTGGTGCTGTGTCTTGTGTGTGAGTGCTGAACTGCAGCACATGTAAGGATTGTGGAGATCATCTTATTAAATGCAATATAACATGTCTGATCATTTTCTGCTTTTGACTAGCAGATGAGAAAATTAACACAGCACTGCAGCCAAAAGCCTGACCTCACAATGTCTGTTTCCCATTTGTGACCACACCAAAGTCCACTGTAAAATGTACTTATCCCTACACTGAGTTATGTGACCACTGAGACAATCCTACGTGAGAGCCAGCGTTTGAGATTTCTGAAGGCTATCGGATTTCATCTGCCACCTAGGTGCTCAAGCTCTCTGCCATAATGACAAATTATACCAGAACCACGTGATTACTGCCTAGTAGTAGCCCATGGCATCACCTTCCACCCACTCCTGAGTTCACCTCTGCCTCCTCCACTGAGGAGATAAGAGCTTGGCAAATTCATCTCTGCACTATCTCCACCTGAGTACTGGGGAGATCCAACTGCCCTTCAGCTACAGCCGTGGTGGAGGACCAATGGGCTGATTGACGCAAGGTGTGCAGTGGTAATGGGATGTTTACTTACAACACTCATCTTTGTGTTGAGCTGTGCACATGGAAACATGCTTTCTGGAGAAACGTACACATCCTCCCAACGACATTCATCATCACTCTACACAGACTCTCCCCTTATACCCCCCACCCTGATGCACCTCATTCGATGTCATAAAAATGACACTGCAGCTAACAGGCACTACGTAGGATGATCACCCCTCTTCAGTACACTCAGTAATTTCTGCCCTAACCTCATTTCCAATAGAAAGTTCCAACGAGAATGGTTCTCCCGATAAACCAGGCAAGAATGTGTCACCTTTCTTAACACTAAGAATTTTCCTTACCAAATAGGTGATCCCAGAATACGTACCATCTGCCTCTGTGAAAGTCTCCTCCTGAGTTTAGAGAAAGGAAAACACTGTGAGGGTAAGATCGTGCTGTCCTTGTACACAGGTCTTTTCTTAACTTAGTGCTATTAGAAAGCCCGATGGGAAATTCTGGTGGAGGCAACGGTCACAAAAATAAAGCCCAGAAAACACTTGTACAAAGTCACCAGGTTTTTGTGCAAGGTTTTAAAGTTACTTTTGGTGGTAAACTCAGTATTTTGAAGAAGGTTTTTCTCCTGATGAAAGTGCTTGCTGACATAGTTTGTAACTAAAGCTGTATCATCCAAGAATGCCATCTTGAATTAGTTCTTAGTTGGTAAAGAATTCTCATTTTACAATTCACACCAAGAAATTCTCTAGTCATCTATAATGTACATGGTAGTAAGGTTTTCCTATCTTTATTCAACTGAAATTGAAAGAAACCTAGGAAAATGAAATTCCCTTTTCAGACAAAGAAAGAACTCACGTTGATAACAGAGAGGACCCTCTCAACGGGTGTCTTATGTGGATATACCACTGCGAGGTCCTCTTGAGGATCTAGGAGACATAGGGTAAGTGTCACCACACGGATTCTGCTGAGAAAATCCCTCGGGTTGTACTGGGTGGTGTGGACCTGAGGCTGGCATGTGTGAAGAAGGTGGGTTACCACAGATGGAGCTGTAGGCCTACCCTCCTTGGTGGTGAAGGCAGGCAAATGAGACCGTGAGGAAAGCCATGGCAAACAGCCTTGGTCCTCTAGCTAAGGCAAGTTCAGCAATGAGACACAGCTGATCTCAAAGAGGGCACAGGACATGAGGCAGGTGACCCTCCCTACAGCGTATCAGGTTCCTCCTTCCTAATCTGACCCAGGCTAACTTGCCCTCCCTTCGTGATCCCTTCTGAGGTCATTTCCCCCCAGGATCCACAGGTGATGCTGTTCATCATCCCCTACCCCGAAACATTTTGTGCTGCATAAAAAGCCACCTTTCTTCAAAATAAATTTAAAATTCTAGTCAAAAGAGTTATGACTTCTCTGAACCTTTGATTCAAAGAGAATTAAACCAATATTTTAAAATGCTCAACTATCCTACTATTGAAAGATGACACGCACTTAGCAGATTTGCCCTTCGACTCTTCCTTTTCAACACAATGTATGTGTCTGCGGAATCAGTTGCTGCTCATGCTCACGCTGGCTCCAACACCGGGACAGCCCATCATGGGGGGCAGGAGGTGGGGACGCTAACACTCTCCAAACTAGCTACGCAGGGAATTCCACCGGGGAGATGGACGTCAGAATAACACCCTAGTTCTTCCTTGAGTTCCTATTCTGCACTGAGTCTTGGTTGTGTGGGTGGAAGTAGGGCATATGTGACACTTGTGGCAATCGTGTTATTAAATAATAGAATATGCCCATGATTGTCCTCCGGTTTTGTTTTCTTTTCTTTTCTTTTTTTTTTTTTGAGATAAAATCTCACTCTATTACCCAGGGTAGAGTGCAGTGGCATGATCAGGGCTCACTGCAACCTCCGTCTCCCAGGTTCAAATGATTCTCCTGCCTCAGCCTCCTGGGTAGCTGGGATTACGGGCACCTGCCACCACACTCAGTTAATTTTTCTGTTTTTAGTAGGGACATTGTTAGCCAGGCTGCTCTGTAACTCCTGACTGCAAGTGATTCACCCGCCTCGGCCTCCCAAAGTGCTGGGATTACGGGCGTGAGCCACCACACCCAGCCTGTTCTCTGCTTTTAAACAGGACCTCAGGAATAACACGACCACTGAACCAAAAGCCTGTGACCTCGCCATGTGTGTTTCACATTTCTGACCACACCAAACTCCACTGTAAAACATCCCAACTCTAATTCTGGGTTATGCAACCATTGAGACCATCCTATGATGACAGACAGTGCTTAGAATGTCTATACACTATCAAACTTCAACATGCACACCTAGGTGCTCAAAGTCTGCCAGACTGATAGAGTTATACCAGGGCTGTGAGATCAATACAGGACAGTAGCCCATACAATCAACCTTCCACCCACTTCTGATTTCCCATTTCCCTCCTCTACTGAGAAAGCCAGACGTTGAGAAATTCATCCCTACCCAACCAGTATCTGATGACTGGGGATATTAAACTTAACTTCAGACAACTGTGGTGGAGAATGAATGGGCTGATTCATGTAAAGTGTGCAGGGTGATGGAATAGTTTTTAAAAAAAAAAAATTAAAAAAAATTAATCCTTGTGTTGTGCTTTGATCATGCACAAAAACTCCCAAAGACACAATCACCTCCCACAGACTCTCTCCTCCACACCTCCCAAACCTGATGCACACCACCCTCCTTCATGTACGGGACACCACTTCCTGCACAGACTACAAAAAGATGGTCACGATTCCTCCACCTATGAGTAGGAGACAACAGACTTTTAGACTGATGATTGCAAGGCTGTCACAGAGAAACAGAGAAACTGATGCCTTATGGGTCACATGGGAATGTAGAAAGGACAACCTAACTCCAGGGTAGCCCCTCTCCCTTTGCTCAGCTCAGCCTGCCTTAGAGCAGGGTCTCCTCCTCAACTCCTCTGACACCAGCACTGCGCACCTGCTCAGCCTGGGAGCTGAGGCTCTTGACCAATAATAGCTACACAAGGACCAGCTGTCCAGAGACTCCCAGAAGCTGTTCTTTGTGCCAGCCACAGGGAGATCAAGCGTGGAAACTACTCTGTGTCTGGCCTGACCCTCAATCCGTCCCTGCTGATCATGTTCTCTCTGGGCTAAGTTGAACATTACAGGAACTCACTCATTCCCGAGTTCATCTATGCCATTTCCATTTAGGAGACCAAATGCCTGAAAATTTATCTCTACATCATCTCCATGTGATGACTGGGGATATTAAATTTAACCTTCCACTACAGCTGTGGTGATTTTTCGAAAGTGCAGTGGTGATGAAAGTTCGGTTTCAGAGTATCAATCTTTGTGTTGTGCTTTGCACACGGGAACATATTTTGGGGAAAAGCACACAAACTCGCAGAGATATTCACAATCACTCCACATTGACTCATTCCTCCATACTTACCAACCTGATGCCCAGCAACTCTTCTCTCCAAATGACACTGTGCCTTCCAGGCACTAGAGTCAATGGTCACATTTCTTGACCAGGTTCTTCACTTTTTAAGACAAAAGTGCTTGAACCACATTTCTGGCAGGAAGTTCAAACCAGAGTGGTTCTCCAGAAAAATGAGGCAACAAAGTGTCACCTGTGTCAACACTAGAATTTTTCCTCAGCACAGGGGTGATCCCAGAATACGTACTGTTCATCTGTCTGGCTTTGTCCACCTGCATTTAGAGAAAAATAAAACACTGTAAGGGTCAGACCATGCCGTGTCCTGTGTGCACAGGTTTTTCTTTTCTTTCCTTTTTTTTTTTTTTTTTTTTTTGCTGAATCTTACTGTCACAAAGGCTGGAGTGCAGTGTCATGATCTCAGCTTACTGCAACCTCCGTCTCCTGGGCTCAACTGTTCCTGCTCCCTCAGCCTCCCCAGTAGCTGAGATTACAGTTGCCGGTCACCATGCCTGGCTATTTTTGTATTTTTAGTAGAGATGGGGTTTCACCATACAGGTCTTTTCTTTACTGGTGATATTAGAAAAGCAGATAGGAGACAGTGGTTGAGGCAATGCCCAAAATAAAGCCTAGAAGACACTTCTGGAAAGGCACAAGATTTTTATGCAACGTTAAGATTGTTTTGGTTGTATAGTCACAATGTTATAAGAAGAAAGCTTTTTCCCTAAAAAAAATTATTTCTACCATATAGTTTGTAACTGAAGGTGTCATCTAAGAATGCTATCTTGAGATCATTTTCTTTTTTTTTTTTTTTTTGAGACAGAGTCTCACTCTTGCCACCCATGCTGGAGTGCAGTGGTGCAATTCCCGCTCACTGCAAGCTCCACCTCCTGGGTCACACCATTCTCCTGCCTCAGCCTCCCAAGTAGCTGGGACTACAGGTGCCCACCACCACGCCGGCTAATTTTTTGTATTTTTAGTAGAGACGGGGTTTCACCATGTTAGCCAGGATGGTCTCGATCTCCTGACCTCGTGATCTGCCCGCCTCAGCTTCCCAAAGTGCTGGGATTACAGGCGTGAGCCACTGCACCCAACCGAGATCATTTCTTACCTGGCAATGAACGCTCACATTTTCCCACCAAAAATTCTGTAAGTCATCTATGATGTACACGGCAAGATTTTCATATCTCATTTCAAATAAAATCAAAAGAACCAAGAGCAACAAAATTTCCATCTTAGAAACATAAAGAAGAACTTACCATGTGAACGCCTGGGACATCCACAGATGAAGGCTCCCGCGCCAGGTCCTCATCATCTAGAAAACACAGAGTAACTGTCAGCATGTTGGTTCCACAGAAGGAATCCCTTATGCAGCGTTGGGTGCTGGGGACAGGGGGCTGGTGTGTGTAAGGAGATGAGTTAAGGGGAGAAACTTGGCTACCACTGGGATACCCTCCTTGGTGATGAGGAAAGGCAAATGAGACCATCAGGAAAGCCACAGAAGTCAGGGCCTGGTTCTCTGGCTCAGCCACCTCACCACTGTGAAAAAGGCAGTGTTCACACAGGGCGACACACAGATGCACTGATGATTCCATGACAGTGTCCCAACACACCTTGTGCGTTTTGAGGCCTGGTAAATTTCCTTTTGTTGTTCAAATGTATAATGTCATTTATCTTTCCTGGATATACACATGCTCCTCCTGCACTTATCATTCATTTTAGTGGCTTTAAAATCAATATGTGGCCAAAATACATCATATTTATTATTTTAATAATCAAGTGCACACTTTAGGGTTATCAGTGCCATTCACAATTCTGTGCAGTAAATTATACATAATCCAAATCCAGATGTCTTATTTTCCACCTTCAGAAACTAGAGAAAAAGTGTAGTGTCATGTAAACCAGACAACCCCCAAATATAATAATTTGCAGAAACCAATGTAATAGAAATAACAAAATAAACAAAGAAACTCAACAAAACCAAAAGCTGCTTCTTAGAAAAGATCAATAGAATTGGTAAACCTCCAACCAGGCTAATCACAAAGAAAATATATATTAACACTGTTTGATGAAACCAATGGGCTATTGTTCACTGATAAGAATTATTAAGCTGTTAAGCTTCAAAAAGATACAAAAGATCTTACATGTATATTGCTAAATAAAATAAGTTAGTCATAAGCAGCTACATATGACATGATTCCAACTCTATGAAATTCTGGAAAAGGAGACCTATAGAGACAGTAAAATCATCCATGGTTGGCAGGAGGAATTCTTAGAAACGGAGAGAGGAATTAGTAGGTGCAGCTCAGGTCATGTTTAGGATGTGAAATTATTCTGTCAAGGCGACAAAGGACATTGTGAGTTTGTCAGAACTCATAGACTGGACGACACGGAGTGAACCTTGATGCTAACCCCGGACTTCTGTTCATAAGAATGTGTCACTATTGCCTCAGCCATTGTTACAAGCGTTATCACACTCACGTAAGACGGGATCACAAAACTGAGGAAGGTGGGTATATGGAAATTTCGGTACCACTTCCTCCATTTTTAGGTTACTTCCCAACAGTTGAAGTTATGTCCATCACTTTACAAACCTGGCAACACTGTCTCAGAAAAAGATCCTTGTTAGTTAATGTTAACAATCAGCAAAATGTCTACAATTTGCACTGAGATGTTCTTTACTATTAAAAGGAAACCCAAACTGGGAATGGAAATACACCTTTACTGCTATAGTTGCAGCACTAGTGACTGACTGAATACATTTAAACACGTACACGTGAAACAAAGAATACAGTGTAGCAATTTTACAATTGTCTGAAATATGACACTGAAGAATCTAGAAATCCTATTGTGAATGAACTGAACCACTGAGTTTCCACGGTACCTTCCACTGCTATGGCACTAGCGCGTGCACAGCTGGGACACCAGCGACAGAACTTTCGCTTCTTACACCTGCAGCAGCAGACGGAGGACTCCCTGAGCACCCCAGGACCCGCTCTTGGATCTTCAACAGAGCATCCTGGGAAGTGAATTAAAATAAAGACAGCTGTTGATATCTTGCTGCAGAGACCAGAGAAATGAGTCATTATTTATTCACAGCTAAATGTTTGATCCCATTGTTCGTCATCTGCAGAGCAAAGTCCCCTGAATCTGAGTTTGGCTTCAGAAAGGACTTGCACTGGGTTGCACTTACAACGGGGCAGGCAAATGCCTGTACTGAGATGAGAGGTTACAGAAAGGCAGATTGGACTGACCCAGAGCGTAGGGTCTGGTGCATAGGATCTGAGCTCGAGGACTTTGGAGAAGCTGCCAGAACCTGAGGGAGTTCTATAGACCCCTCTGTGCCTCCAATCCTTAGTCTGAATGTTGAAATGTTGATAACAGCCCATGTTATGTTAAAAGGGTAAAAACAGCTAAACGGACCAAAAGCCTTAAGACGGGTGCTTCCTAAGTGCCATAAAGTGTTGAATTCAATTATTTCATGTCTGGAAGAACAAGTCAGGCCCTTGGTAGTGGTTAACAGAGAAGGCACTTGAGGGACTCCAGGGCAGTGGAGGGTAAAATTCTTTTCATTCTTGACATGTGTCTCATGTTAGAACTCGTGAAAAGTTCTGTTCGAATTTCCTATGGGGCCCCCATCAGCCCAGAGAGATGGGCAGAGCAGGGGCTGCCACTCAGAGTTGACAGTTCAGGGAAATGAAATGAAGAGATTTGAAGCGACCTGCCCAGAGTCCCAACACTGACCCATGATAGATCTGAGACAGGAATTTGGTTGATTTTCCAGGGACAGAGATCCCTGAACACCTGAGGCCTCTAAATCATGGCCCGGACCCTAAACCTGGAGCTCTTTCCACTCCCTTTCTCAATCCTCCTGCACCAACGGCTTTTCAGGAAGGTCGAGGTATGGAAGAGGTGCTGAGTCCAGAAAAAGCTCAAATCATTAAACAAAACATAACTCCTGTCTCTAGGTTTTTAACTCCTGGGCTAAAATATGGCACTTTCCTGCAAATGAAGCCTCTCTGAGGAACAAATGCAAACGTCTGGTCATCCTACCCAGCGCCCGTATTGTCAGCTGTCTGGCAGTGAGCACCCCTCCACGACCAACTGACCACACCAAGGGACCAAGTTCTGCTTGGCCCCCAAGCTGGTTCGGAACACAGGACATTCCAAACTAACTACCCTTGATGGCTGTGCCAAGAATGAACTTCCCTTCGACTGAACCACCCTCAACAAGCAGTTAATGGGAACGAACTGAAAATGTGGCACCCCAGTTGGGTTTTCAGTGGTTTCTTCTGTATCTAGTCAATGGGAGAGTGTGTTACAAAACAACAAAACAAAACAAAACAAAAAGGCCGGGTGCAGTGGCTCATGCCTGCAATCCCAGCACTCTGGAGGCCAAGGAGGGCAGATCACAAGGTCGGGAGTTCAAGACCAGCCTGGCCAATATTGTGAACCCCGTCCCTCCTAAAAATACAAAAATTAGCCGGGTGCGGTGGTGGATGCCTGTAATTCCAGTTACTCAGGAGGCTGAGGCAGGAGAATCGCTTAAACCCAGGAGGGCGGAGGTTGCTGTGAGCCGCGATCATGCCGCTGCACTCCAGCCTGGGCAACAGAGCAAGACTCTCAAAAAACAAAAAAAAAAATTGGCATGGGAAACAGAAATTTTTTAGAGAAAAATATTTGAGGCAAAAACCTTGATGATAGAAGAATAAAAAAATACAAATTGAGTAATAAAACTCTAAAACATATTTATAAACATGTGGACAAATAGGAGTTGGGGAAATTTTTTTAAAATCAGAATGACATTTAACATATAGGAAAACTGGCCCATCTGAAGAAACTGCAGTCAGAGATAGAAATGAACATACATACCTCTGAGGCAGCCACTGGAACTATCCCCATCGTGAGGCCTGAGACAACTAAGCTGCTTTAACTGCCCACGTTCAGCTGTGAGAATCTCAGCGGAATGAAAAGGCAAGACCTACATCTCAGGTCACCTTAGCGACAGGTCACAGTAGAATTTTTGCAAGCATACATGTCACAATATGGGGCCCCACTGCTGTGACCTAGACCAGTCCATGGTCACTTTGACAAGGGGTCACTTAGACTCCATGTTTCGTTTCAAAACCTGAATCCGCCTCTCCAATATATTTGATAGTGAACATTTCAGGGTGAAGATAAGAAAAGCTAATACATTGAGAATAAAGGCAGATTCCAGGCTAGATGTGAAATACCTTCCTCACCCATTTCTACTATTCCTGAGTCACCAGAGAGTCCTAGCTTCAACAATTCTAAACTAGTTCCAATTCAACTTAAAATGCATTCGTGTAAGTTCAATTTTAAAGCCAATCTCTAAGAATTCATAGTAATAAAAAAAGATATGAAATGATTCAGTACAAATTTCCATCACTGTTGATTCATCACAAGTTTTAAGAACTATTAAATCAAATGGGTCATTGATAAGGAATAAAAACTGCATTAATATAGATGTTGCAATTTTTTCAGGGATTATCTAATTGACAGAGTGGTTAGCAGGATTTGGGAAGGAACACATATTACCTGTGTAAATGGAGAATTTTAATTCTCAACAACTGAATACAAAATGTATAGGTGTGCACATTAAAGATACACATACATATGAGAGAGAGAGAGAGAAAACTTAGTTAAAAACACTAGACCACAGATTTATATCTCTTAATGCTAACTTGGGACAGGCATTTTTAAAAACAATATATTAGGAAGAATAAAAAGGAATGAGCCTAAGGCTTCCTTCCTGGTGCCACCTAAGTGTTCACAGTAAATGAAATAAATGAGCCTTTTACCCTGGTAGCCAAAGCCCTTTAAAAAGCTTTGTTGTGGTGTCTGCTATAGGATTGTTCAATTCATAAATCTGGTAAGATGTGCAGAAACTTAACAGTTGTTATTTCCAGAGGCAAACGCTGGCAGCCGCAGAAGAGGGAAAGACAAGTCCAGATGTCAGTGTGCAGTCTTCTGTGCCTTGGAAATGTCCTACTAGCATGTTATCCCCCCAAAATTAAACCCCCAAATGCTGGTAGAAAACAAACATTTCAATTCGCTAATGCTTCACAGGGACAAGAATTCAGGCAGGACACAGAAAAGAGAGCTTACTGGTGGTTGCTGATGTCTGGGGACTGCAGAGAAGCCTTACGGAGTGGGAGTAAATTCACAGCAGGGGGTTGGAATCTTCTGGATGTGCCATCATGCACAGGTCTGCAGAGGAATTTGGCTTGGCTGGAGAACACACAGGACTTCCCTGGGCTTCCAAGCAGCAGGCAGTCTCAGGACACTCAAGAGCTTTGAATTGGTGGCCAAGGGCTTCACTGGTGAGTGTCCCGAGTGAAGCAGGCAGACGCTCATGGCGTTTCCAACATAACTGTGGAAGTTACACAACATCACTTCCACGTCATCTGCCAGTGACAAGTAAGCACTGGGGTCAAGTCTGGTTAACCAGTGAGGGTGGGCAGAGACTCCACCTCTCAAAAGGGAATAGCAAAGAAACTGCAAACGTGTTAAAAGCCACGTGCATATTCCAGCTTAAACATCTCCAGTACAAAGATACCTCTCAGATATGTGAGGAAGCGCTTGTCACTCTCTGGCACGGCCAAGGGTAAGCTAAGCGTGGGTTCATTACGCATCAGCCACTGTGAGTTGATTGACAAGTGAATACGAACATTCAGGGAAACTAACCAAAGCGCGTACAGGGTAACAGGTAAACGAAAGGAACATAGACCTGATATCTGCTCTACAAAGAAACCATTTCATCCACCCTGTTCACAAGATCTACGCATTTGAAATGGAGAGGAGACCTTTTCCTCCACTTTAGATTCAGGGGTACATGTGCAAGCTTGTACATGGGGAAACTGTGTGTTGCTGAGGCTTGGTATTGGACCTAAGAGTGTCTGCTCAGCAAAGAGACCTTATTTCTCATAAAAGGTTGCATACAGCCCACAAGTGGCCATCCCGT
>NW_022681012.1:0-55458 GCF_009764315.1 Trachypithecus francoisi | reverse complement strand
CTGCAATTTTTATTCATCTAAATACAGGTCAGATATTCTCGATGAAAATTTCACATTTGAGTTGAGATGTACTAAAATGTAAAATACACAATGGATTTCAAATATTTCATATGAAAAAAGAATGCAAACTATCTATAATAATTTTTATATTGATTACATGTTGACAATATTTTGGATATATTGAGTTAAATAAAATATGCAATTTTAAAAAAAATCTATGCTACATTTTTGTTAAAAATTTAAATGAACTATGAAATTACTTCTTGGGATAACGTGGCGCAAACAGTGGCCAATGTGTGCAACCTGCCCGCGCAAGTCTCGGTGACACAAATGTCAGTGACAGCCTTGCATTCCTGGCAAACTTCGTGGGAATTGGCCGTCTTCAGGCCACTGAGGAGAGGCCTCTGGTTGGAAAAAGCCTCTTGAAGCAGGACTGGGGCTAGAGCGCCTGGAACTGGAGGATGCTGACAGGCTCCTCTGAGGAAAGCCCACAAGACACTCGTGGCGGTGCTGTTGTGGGTGGCCACGGCTGCTGCTCAGAGCTCGGGCTTCTTTCTTATATTTGTTTTGGTTTTATTTTGCTACTATTTTCTACTTTCTTGATGTGATTGCTGAAATTTTTATTTGAGAAATTTCTACTTTTCCGTCATACACATTTAGTGAAATACATTTTCCTGCCAGCACTGGCTTTACCTGTGTTGAATCAAGTGTGATATGTCATATTTTTATTCAGTTTAATATGTTTAATTGTTTCCCTTGAGACTTTTCTCTTAGGAGTGTGCTTGCTGTTTAGCGCTATTCACAATAGCAAAGACATGGAATCAATCCAAATGTCCATCAGTGATAGACTGGATGAAGAAAATGAGGTACACATACAACATGGAATACTATGCAGCCATAAAAAAGAATGAGATCATGTCCTTTGCAGGGACATGGGTGGAACGGGAAGCCATTATCCTCAGGAAACTAATGCAGAAACAGAAAGCGAAACACCTAATGTTCTCATTTATAAGTAGGACCTGAACAATGAGAACACATGGACACAGGGAAAGAAACAACACACAATGGGGCCCCT
The DNA here is from genome assembly GCF_009764315.1 of Trachypithecus francoisi. Taxonomy (NCBI): domain Eukaryota; kingdom Metazoa; phylum Chordata; class Mammalia; order Primates; family Cercopithecidae; genus Trachypithecus; species Trachypithecus francoisi. Next base: position 54,383 of record NW_022681012.1, on the reverse strand, counting down.
GGATTGAGGAGGGAGAGGGAGAGCATCAGGAAAAATAGCTGATGCATGCTGGGCTTAATACTGAGGTGATGGGTTCATAGGTACAGCAAACCACCATGGCACAAATTTACCTATGTAACAAACCTGCACATCCTGCACATGTATCTCAAAACTTAAATAAAAATTTAAAAAAAAACAAAACTAAAATCCATGCTGTTTATCTTTCAAGTATTTAAGATTTTGCTGTTATCTTACTGTTTTATTTTTAATTGGATGCCATTTTGACTAGAGGATATATTTTATATTATTTCAGTTCTTTTAAAATTACAGTGTTTGTTAAAATCCAGGATACGGTCCATCTTGGTTTATGTTCTGTGGGCACCTAAATGTTCTGCTGTATTCTGCTGCTAGTGGGTGGAGGAGCAGGCTTTGTTTTTTGTTTTTTGGGTTTTTTTGAGGCAGAGTCTCGCTCTTTTGCCCAGGGTGGAGTGCAATGGCCTGATCTTGGCTCACTGTAACCTTCGCCTCCCGGGTTCAAGCGATTCTCCTGCCTCAACCTCCCAAGTAGCTGGGATTACAGGCACCCGCCACCACACCGGGCTAATTCTAGTATTTTTAGAAGAGGTAAGGTTTTGCCATATTGGCCAGGCTGGTCTCCAACTCTTGACCTCAGGTGATCCACCCGCCTTGGCCTCCCAAAGTCGTGGGATTACAGGCATGAGCCTCTGCTCCCAGCCAAGGTGGAGTACTTTATAAATGCCAGTGAGCGGCAGCTGCCAACCTCAGTAACTGCCGACGCTGCCTGCGGCTGGGGCGGACGGCGGCCAGAGCCAGGACCAGGCTCTGTGCCACCTGCGCGTGCGGCGCACACCTGGACGCTGTCCTTCCGCAGCCTACACCCGCGGGCACAGCAAAGCTGGGACTCATGTTTGAAGGAAGGAAAAAAAAACGAACGAGTAATCCAGCACTGTTCTTTCCAGATCATCCCGCTGGCCCTCGTTTCCCACTTTTTTGAAAACTTGCCACTCTGACCTCAGATCCCTAAATCGCAGCCACTGAGAACTGGCTCTCAGAAGCCAAAGCCCTGGCACTTTCCAGGCTGAGCGGGACGAAGTGAAGGCAGGCTGGAGGCTGGTCCAGGACAGCTGAGGGCCGACCGTGGGAGACCTTGGAGCGGCCACCACTGAGGCTGCTACACTTGACATGGGATTTGGGCCGTTGGGTAGAAGGTGTGGAGATGGGGCGCTGCCAGAGGAGCCACGGAGGAAAGAGAGCACTCCCCAAATTGTCTTCCAGGGTTTCGGTGAGCATTTTATTAACTCAGAATCTGTCGGGAATAATACCTTTTCCTGGAGATGGCTCTTGTCGGGAGTGAGATAGGCTGGGGGGAGGAAGAGGAATGGGAAGCTCAGTTTAGAAATATTAAGATCAGCAATGGTGTGCCGCTGGCAGGAGCAGAGGGAGCCTGGAGATTTGGGTGGCTGCAGTTGGTAAGTGGTTGCAATCCAGAGAGTGGGACTGAGGTCCTCCTTTGTCATGTTAGTATCCCTTTTCCTGGGCGCGGGTCTAATGCCCTGCAGGTGGTCACTTCACTCATGGCGGCTTTGTCTCTTCTGTCATCGCCAGACTCAGCTTCACACTCCAGGGCTGCACACCACCAGCCACCATCATGTTAACCCCTTCCCAGGTCAATATGTCCCTCGCCTGGACCCCAACCTGCTGGACAGCCTGGGACCGTCCATTTTCGGGGTGGTGGGCAACCTGGTGGCCATTGTGCTGCTGTGCAAGTCGCGCAAGGAGCAAAAGGAGACCGCCTTCTACACACTGCTATGCGGCTGGCTGCCAGCGACCTGTTGTTCACTTTGCTGGTGAGCCAGGTGACCATCGCCACATACATGAAGGGCGGGTAACCTGGGGGCCAGCCGCTGTGTGAGTACTTCTCTTCTTCAGCCAGCCCGGCCTCAGCATTATCTGCACTGTGATACCTACATAGGTAATGTGTTAGACATTCTTAGAAGAGTTTCATAAGTTTTATGTTTTATCTGGGTTATAAACAGAGTCCTCAAATGCATAAAAAAGAAATCATGCCATGATTGAATTTTAGTAGGAATAAGTTTATTTTAACTATTCAAAATTAAAACTTTTGTTTTCTTTGAAAATGTTTTTGTTAAACATACTTTTTTGAAAAAAATTTAAGCAAATAATAATGTCCCTACCAAATCCAACCAAGAGCAGAACCCACATGTCTGGCATTACTCCTATGTTTGCAGTTTAGCTACTTACTCGTACATTTGCAAATACCAACAGGGGCTCGCTATAGGCTGCATTTGACGGGGACAGCTTACCTGATGTTATGGTCTGAATGTATCCCCACATTTCATCTGGTAGAAACATAATCCCCAATGCAAGTGTTGGGAGGATGGGTTTTGGGGAGGTATTCAGGTCATGAGGGTTCTGCCCTCATGGGTGGATTAATATCAGTATGAAAGGACACAATGGAGGGAGTTTGCCTCTCTCTCTTTTGTCCTTCCAACCCTCCCACCTTTTCTACTTGGTGAGGACACAGCATTCCTCTTCTTCAGAGGATGCAGCAACAAGGCACCAACTTGGAAAGAGAGATTAGGCCCTTACTAGATCCGAACCTGCTGGTGCGTTAATCTTGGGTTCCAGCCTCCATGAAATATACATTTCTGTGCTCTATAAATTACCTAAAGTATTTTGTTACAACAACACAACCAGAGTAAGACATCTGGTATATTCTGCTCTACAGCCCATCCATCCTCCTTTTGTGTAGCTAACACAGACATGTTCTACTCATAGTGATTGCAGAAATGCTAAAAAGCAAATAGAAATGCATGCAGGTGCTTACTTCAGCAGCACACACACTAAAATTGAAATGTTACAGAGATTAGCATAGCCTCTGTGCAAGGATGACACACAAATGCATGAAGCATTGCAGATTTTTGTAACACAAAGGATAAATGCTTAAGGAGATGGACACCCCATTTCCCATGATGTCATTATTATACACTGCCTGCCTCTATCAACATATCTCATGTACCTCATGAGATATTTAAACATCTATTATGTACCCACAGACATTTAAAATGAAGTATTTAAAAAATGTATGAGGGCCTTTGAAGCCTAGGCTTTGAACAGACATATCTTCATTTCTGCCTCATTCTATTAATTAAAGCAAGTCATGTAGGGAGATATATTCTGCCTTTATCAGAGAAACTGTAAAGTCATGTGACAAAGAGCTCAGAGAGATGAGTGAAAAATAAGTATTAATAAAAATTCATTTCTAGCTTTTCCCATATCCACCTACATTAAGAAATAAAATATTACTAGGACCTTAGAAGTCGCTCTGATGTCCTTACTCAGTTATTATCTCTGACCTTCCTCCTCCATATTAACAATCATCTTGACTCCTAGCTACATAGATCAGTTTTGCTAACTTTTTATACAATGAAATCATAAAATCTATATTGATCTGTGTTGGGGCTCTTCATTTTAATAAAAGTTAGTGAGATTCTTGCCCATTGTTATAGGTAGCCGTAGTGAGTTAATTGTCATTGCTATTTAGTGTTACATTTTAGGAATATGCCACAGTTTGTTTATTGTCAGTCATCTACTATTGGTGGATATTTAGGCTATTTTCAGTTTGGGGGTATTATAAATAATGCTGCTGCAAGCACTTGGCAAACACCTATAAGCTTCTCTTTTGCCTGTATACTAACAATGGGTTTGCACAGGCTAGAAGACTTCTGACTGCTCCACATTCTCTTTAACACTTAAAATTGTTAGTGTTTATTCCATTCTATTTTTATTACTCTTTTTTCTTTTAGACAGAGTATCACTCTGTCACCCAGGCTGGAGTGCAGTGGTGCGATCTTGGCTCACTGCAATCTCCGCTTCCCAGGTTCAAGCAATTCTCCTGCCTCAGCCTCCCGAGTAGCTCGGATTAGAGGCATGCACCACCATGCCCAGCTAATTTTTGTATTTTTAGTAGAAATGGGTTGGCCGGGTTGGCCAGATTGGTCTCGAACTCCTGACCTCAGGTGATCCGCCTGCCTTGGCCTCCCAAAGGGCTAGGGTTACGAGCGTGAGTCACTCCTTCCAGCCTATTTTATATTAGTTTTTTTTTTTAGAGACAATGTCTTGCTCTGTCACCCAGGCTGGAATACAGTGGTGTGATCATGGTTCCTGGCAGCCTCGACCTCCCAGGCTGAAGTGATATTCCTGCCTCAGGCTCCCAAATAGCTTGGACTACAGGTGTGTGCCACCATGCCTAGCCAGTATTTTAAATTTTAGTCATTTTGGTAGATATTCATTAAGTGATTTCTATTATGTACAATTTTTATGCTTTTGTAAGTGGTATGAATTTTAAACATAATTTTACTTGTTTACTGCTCATATATAGAAGTATGATATTGATCCCTGACACCTTGCTAAATGTACTTATTAATTTTAAGTTCATATGTGGATTCATTTACATATTTTACATACACAGTTGTGTCACTTACAAATAATGAGTTTCTACTTCCTTTTCATTTTTATACCTTTTGTTTCCTTATTGCACTGGCTAGAACCTGCAATCTGATGTTGAATACAATGTTGAAAAGAAATGGTAATAGAAGGTATTCTCATTCATTTCCAAGCTCTCAGGGAAAAAATATTATTTTCCCAAGAACTGTAACAATTGATGTAGTTTTTGGTAGCTACCCTTTATTGCTTAATTCCATTCCCCCACTTAGCATGTAAGCTCTATGTTCTTTAAATCTCCATTTGGAGTTGTCCTGGTGATTTCAATGTGTTTTCTGACTTGTTAAAATCTAATATATATTAATACTATTACCACTTTTGAGAAAACGTAAGGATTGTATTAATTTCATTTTTTCCTCCTACCTTTTGTGCTATTATTGCCATGTGATGTATATATTGCCAAAATGCTTCTTTTATCATTGCCTTATATAGCCAATATCCATTTCTGTTTACTCATATGTTTACATTTGAATTGCTCTCAGCCTTTCAGCTGCTGCTTTTAAGTAAGCAAATGACTGGCGGCAGGTGAAGTAGCAAATGTCCACAGATAGCTTCTCCTTGAGAACCTGGGCTTTGCTACTCTGTGGGATTGTGTTCTAATTTCTTGCCACCTTGGTAGATCTGTAATCTCTACCAATAGCTATAATTTTATTGGTTTTAATATTTTGTCTAGTTTCTGTTTGTTTTTAATGGGAAATTTTTCCAAAACAACGTCATCTAGTACTTCTGGAAATACAAATTCTAATATGTGTCTCACTTCCTAAGATTCCAAAATGTGAGGATTTCCATTTCTAGCCACACTGCAGATTAGATACTAAACTACTGCTGAAATTGACAAATAATCCTGTGTGTGTGTATGTGTAAAAATGTATATACGTATACATACATTTGTATATATACAGCATTCTTATAAGATGCCCATCTGGCAGGAAATCTTCTAATGCTCAACATTCAGTAAAAGAGGAATCTCAAATAGATGGGTGTAAAAGTGAACCAACTTTCAATTGAATTCATTCGTCAAGTTAAATAAACTTCAACTTTTATGCTCTTATCTTTATGGTTGTGACCCTGGAGGGTAACCAGAAGGTTAACAACCTAAAATAACATGGTATAGAGTATAAATATAATACAATAGAATAAAAATACGAGTGCATTGAATAAGGATTACTTCTGACATTTGTGAAACTTTTGGTTTACTTGATTGCCAAGTAAAACAAATTTCTTGTTTTGTTTTGGGGTCATATATTAGACTACAATACCTGTATATAACTAGAAACAGCCACCTGTATATAACCAGGAGAAAACTATGACAGTGTTTAAGTAGCACTGTTTGCATTAAGAAAAAATGGACACATTTAAATATCTATATAACAGGAGAATGATAAATAAATTGTATTATATCCAGAAAATTGAATAGTAGGTAGAAGGAGAACCAGTGAATAATGGCTAAATGGAGCAATATGGTCAAATCTTAGAGATAATTAAAGAGCCTGTTTTTAAAGAATATTTATGGTATGATTTCATTTATATACATTCAAAAACATGCAAAACTGAACAAAGTAAGAATAGAAACACATGCAGTAAAACCTTTGACATTCTATAGAATGATAAACACAAATTTTAGAAGGCTCAAAAGGCCTTACATTTTTGGGGTCTCTGCTCTCCAGTAAATAGTCTCCTGACACAACTGCATAATGTGACCCTGAAAATTCAAAATGCCTCACAGCTTGGTTTACTATTGCCCAAGTCTTAAATTCAACCAATGCAGGTGAAATTTTTATGTATTACTTTATTCTTTAATGGCCAGCTGTTACCTGTCTCTTAGTGTTTCTGGTAAAAAAAAAAAAAAAAAAGTCAGAGTTTGTAAATCCCAGTACATAAAAGTCTTTCTTCCTAGTTAATGGAAAGTAGTTGTTCCAATAAACACTAGGTATAGAGGGGAAATCAATCAAAATTAAGAAGTTTAGAAGACTTAAAAGACAGCGTCACATCAAACAAGTGCCTTCTTGTACTCCCCTTTCTTATTATAACTCTAGGAAAAGGCAATAGTTTTATGAATGCCATTTATTCTTTGAGAGAGGCAATAGTATGTATTGGTAATATTGTTCCCCTGTAGATGCGATAAAATCAGATACCATGGTTATCCCAAATAGGGAGAATTATGCCAATTGAGTTTAAGTTCACAGGTCCTGGGTTCTGGGTCATAGCCCTGAACAACTAACATATCAGCAAGTGTGAAATCAAGATTTTTGCTTTTCTGTCTAACCTCCATCCTGCATATAATCTCACGCTCTTTCTCTTTGGCAAATTTTCCTTTGTGAACCAATTTTTCTCCAAAAACTGCTTTGTGATTACACAGCTGCTACCAGGTAGAGCCAGATCATGAATCCAGTCAGAATAAATAGTGTGGTAATCATTATGTCATGTAAAAATAGATTTTTTTTCAGGGAAAATTTTACTTTAAAGTTCACTTCTTCCTTATCTAATGAAACGAATAGCAGAGATTATGTTTCAAAGCACTTTGATGATACATGAATTTATTAGGCACAAAACAGCTTTTAAAAGGAAGTTATTAAAATGATGAGTCAGTTTCAAAAATCTTAAGTGTTTGGGTTCAACTGAGTGCAATTACTCACACTTGATAATTCATTATAAATGCTAGGCTCCATATCTCATTTTTCTTCCAACTATTCACATTTTATGTTCATCCAACAGCTGTATTCAAGGTAAATTTGAAAAATGTGGATCATTTTCTATGCTGCTGGGTACCTGTTTCTAGGAATGATGCTTCCTTGTTTTTCTCTTCAATGGCATTATCAAAACTCTAGTCAGTTAATCATCAAAGGAATTGCACAAACAATACTTTTCAATTGCATCAAACATAACAAAGCTTGTCAAATATATTTTTAAACAAAATTTCTATGACAATAATGAACCAAACACTAACGTCTGTCAGGCATCACAGTTTCTATGTCATTCTAAACTTGTCAGAATGTCGTGACCATCCCTATGCAAATTTATCTGCTTGAGATTTTATACATTCCTTTACCAAAAAAGGATGCTTGAACAATATGCATATCTTTGAACACTCAAACCTAAATGATAACTAAATGTTACAGGGAATAGAAGGTCTGATTTTTACTTTTTTATGGGTATGTATTGGGTATTTTTGACTTCATGTGAAATCTCTTTTAAAATACTCTCATCTATTAAGTCATTAATGCAATCTTATAAATCATCCATTGCCAATTAAATTATGAGATATTTCTATGATGCTGTACTTTAAATGAAACCCTAGAAGCATGCCTATGATATTAGAAGAGAAAAGGAAAAAGAAAGATTAAGGGAATTTCTTGCACCGTTTTTTCTGTCCACGAGGCCCCAGAATGTGATCAGTACCTATGATCCACAATAGATTCCAAACTGAAAATGAAAAAAATACATCAAACAGGGATCTGATGAGGCAAAAGAAAGTCCTCAGCTCAGACAGCATCCAAGCCCACATTCTAATTTGGTAACTAAATTGAGGGTATTTGAATATAATAAGGGTTTGTCAACTAGTTGGCCCACAGACAAACAACATTGATCTTGGTAAATTGATGCTATTTCTCTATATTTGTGCTCCAAAAGATTATTTCTTGATTTTTCATCCCAACATGAATTAAAACTCTTCAGTGAATAGTCTTTTTAAAATTTTTAATTTTTTTTTTTTTTCTTTTTTTGAGACGGAGTCTCACTCTGTCACCCAGGCTGGAGTGCAGTGGCGTGATCTCGGCTCACTGCAAGCTCCACCTCCCGGGTTCACGGCATTCTCCTGCCTCAGCCTCTCGAGTAGCTGGGACCACAGGCGCCCGCCACCACACCTGGCTAATTTTTTTGTATTTTCAGTAGAGACGGAATAGATAGGCTATTTTTAACAGCATATTGAATAAAGATTTTTTCTTTTTACGTTCCTCATCAAATTAAGTAGAGTATACTAGTAGACTTTAACATCAAGCAGACGTCTATATTTTTCTCTTGCTCCTAGGCAGCATTCAAATTTTAAAATATTGGAGGTAAAAGCCTCTTCTCTGAAATAATAAAATCACATTTTCAAGCACACATAATGGAGTGAAAAACAATTTCCTCCATATTACTCAAAATAGTGTAATAACAAATCTTAATAGTAAAACCAATGTGCCAAAATCAAAATAAATCACAAAGTAACAGTGATTAAAGCTAAATTGAAATATAGTACCAGAAATTCATACTGGAAATTAACTGATTTGTCCTGTCTTGAGAAAGTTTTAACAATAACGCCACCTCGCCCGGCTAGTTTTTTGTACTTTTTAGTAGAGACGGGGTTTCACCGTGTTAGCCAGGATGGTCTCGATCTCCTGACCTTGTGATCCGCCCGCCTCGGCCTCCCAAAGTGCTGGGATTACAGGCTTGAGCCACTGCGCCCGGCCGATTTGTCCTGTCTTAAGAAGGTTTTAGCAATAACTAGAAGTACAAGTTCCAATGCTTTAACAATTTAGTTAAATTTGCCATTGGCAAATGCTCAGGCAATATATGATGTTCCATACTAACTAAATACTAACGTGTTTGTTCTGTTTTGATGTTTTTGTATTAATATTTTCTATTGTAATGCACTATGTATGCATAAACAATATTATACCTGTTACCAAGAAAATAATATGAAGCATAACATTAAGCCCATCACTCAGCCCTAAACAAGACCATTTCCAATAACTTGCATCTACCATTATGCCATTCTCTTGTCCCACCCCGCTTGTGTCTTTTTAAAAAGATAACTACAATTCTGCATTCTGTGTTTAGCAGCTTCTTGCTCTAGTTTTATCATGTGCCTAAAGAGTATACGGCATCATTTTGGGATTGTTTTTAAATTTTATAGTTAGATATAATAGTGTGATCTTCCAGGACTTGCTAGTTTGTCTTGATGCTTCCAAAAGTTCATCCCTGATGTCATGGTTAGATATAGGCCATTTTTTTTTATGCCCTCGTATATTCAACTGTGTGAATGCATTCCAACTTATTTATTCATTTCTCTAGCAACATGCTTTTGAATCATTTCCAGTTGTAGGAGGCATATTTCTTCCCAGTCCCCTTCTTTCTTTCTTTCTTCACATAAACGTTGCTTCTATGTTCTCTAGGGTGTATGCACAAACTGTTCATTAAATATGTGTTTCTTCTTTTTACTGGGCACACAGCTAGACTACATTTTGCAGATCTCCTTGGAATAGTCACGTGACCGAGCTATAGCTGAGGTAATGGTGAGCCAAAGTCTGATACATCTGAGATACAGCTTTCAAGTCATATGTTTGCCCTTCCAATGACCAGCAGAACAGGGTCTCTTTCATTTGTCTCTTTCCTGTCTGCCAGCAGAAAATAAGGGGCTCAGAATATATTGGAGACACAATGCACAAATAACCTGGATCTCTGAATGTTCACGTGGAAAAAGTCTCTCATGGCAAGTGATACATATTTGGACTATTATTTGAATGAGAAATAAGCTTCTATATTATAGACTTCATTTATACATTTTGTAATGTAGTTGATAAAACCATTCGTATTCCTCTAACTTAGTGGTTCAGTGAGTAGAATTTTTCTATCGCTTAAAGGAACATTTGACATTATTTGTCACATGGGACCACAGTGAGGTGAGGTACAATCCAAGAGCACATTAAATTCTGTGCCCTAAGCACCTCTCTCTTATAAGGGCTTGCTCCTGGCATCTAGTTGATAGAAACCAGGATGCTGCTAAACATCCTAAAATGCATTTCCCCACAGCAAAGAATCATCTTACCCAGAATATCAACAGTGCCATGGATGAGAAAACCTGCGCTAATTAATATATAAGCAGATAACAAATGAGAACTTAATGAGTGGTAGTTACCCTAATACAGCTTAAAATCAACTTTTTAGATTACATTTCTGTGGCTGTCCAGTTGCATCCAATGGTTCAAAAATCCAAATTCACAATGGCATGCCAATTAAGTAAAGAATATGTCATAAACATTTTTTAAAATTATTTTTGTATTTTTTGTGGAGAATTTAAAAAGATAAATTATTGCAGGTATCTAATTTGTTAGAGAGATTGTATCCTTGTTTGTTTAGGGGAGGGTAACACAGGGGAAAGGACAGCTCCCCTTCCAACCTCAGGCTCTGTTAGCATTTTGAGAAGCCAGCTTTGCCACATCACCATTTCTCTTACTTTTGTGATACAAGGCAGAGAATCTTTGCTCTACCAGGTGGAAGATTTGCTTTGTGGTCTCCAAAATTGGAAGGAGTCTCAGCATCCACTCTTCCAAATTTTATAGAAGGGATCATTTATACTGGGGTCTCTCAGGACTCAGAATCTACTCCCCATAGTGGAGGAAAAAGACTTCACTGTGTAAATTACCAAGTGTCCTTGGTGCTGCAGGGCAAAGGCTGTAGGCAGGTTCCACAGCCTTCGTTCTTGAGAGTCAACACTCATGAGTGCAGTGGTTGGCAAGAGAAGTAAATGGCAGTGGTGTAATGTGAATTCTTTCCTCCTCCCACCCTGAGAAACCCACCTGATTAAACATTTCCTTATCTGGCTTTGTCTGTTTACAGGGCTCATCCATGTCCCTTTCACGGTCCAACAGTCGCGAGCTTTTGAGAAGTGGAAGTGAATCTGATAACTGGAGAGACCGAAATGGAATCGGACCTGGAAGTCATAGTGAATTTGCAGCTTCTATTGGCAGCCCTAAGCGTAAACAAAACAAATCAAGTGAGCTTTGTGTTTTATGTACACTTTTAGGTATTCCCAGATTAGAATGTGTTTATTTCGGTGAGAGTATCACTGTGGCCTCTCCAACTTCAAGTGCTTGGTGTAATTCACATGGCTTCTCCTCTGTGAAGCCATCCTCATTTCTCCCAGTGAAGCAGGAGAGGTTCTCTCCTCTCACTCCATTTTGTGCATGCTTTCACTCTAGCACTTGCCATACCTAAGGGTAATTACTTGTCTACCTATGTGTATCTCCCTGTGAAATTTGTGCTCCACAAACCAGAGACTGTATTTGTTCATTTTATAAACATTTATGAAATGTCCACATGTCAGGTATTCTGTTATGCTCTGCCTTATTGAATATTTCTTCCCAAATGCCTAGTGGACTGACACTAGTAGGTAGGTGCTCAGTAAAAGTTTATGAAATGAATGCATCAATGGGTAATGTACACACATGCATCCAGGTGGTGACAGAAAGACAAGGACATAAGAAAGTGGTTGAGGCCAGGCATGGCAGCTCTTGCCTGTAATCCCAGCACTTTGGGAGGTGAAGGTGAGATGATAGCTTGAGCCCAGGGGTTTGAGAACAGTCTGGCAACACAGTGAGATTTCATCTCTACTGAAAAAAAAACACAAAACCTGGGTGCCGTGGTATGCATGCACCTGTAGTCTTAGCTATGTGGGAGACTGAGGTGGGAGGATCACTTAAGCCCAGGAGTTTGAGGCTGCAGTGAGCTGTAATTGAGCCACAGCACTACAGCCTGGGTGACAGAGCAAGACCCTGTCTCAAAAAAAAATGGTTACTTTTTAAAATTACACACATGCTCCTAGAAAGTACAAAATACAAGTGCATAGAAAAACAATTACTCTCATTTTAGTAGTGTTTTATATATATTTAATCAACCAACAGATCAGGAACTAAAACGTAAATACTAATATTTGATAATCCACAAATTGTTTTTTAAATAATTTTACATGCATTTATTTTAATTTTTTTATTATACTTTAAGTTCTAGGGTACATGTGCACAACGTGCAGGTTTGTTACATATGTGTACTTGTGCCATGTTGGTTTGCTGCACCCATCAAGTTGTCAGCACCCATCAACTCGTCATTTACATCAGGTATAACTCCCAATGCCATCCCTCTCCCCTCCCCACTCCTCATAATAGGCCCCGGTGTGTGATGTTCCCCTTCCAGAGTCCAAGTGATCTCATTGTTCAATTCCCACCTATGAGTGAGAACATGCCATGTTTGGTTTTCTGTCCTTGCGATAGTTTGCTGAGAATGATGGTTTCCAGCTGCGTCCATGTCCCTACAAAGAACATGAACTCATCCCTTTTTATGGCTGCATAGTATTCCATGGTGTATATGTGCCACATTTTCTTAATCCAGTCTGTCACTGACGGACATTTGGGTTGATTCCAAGTCTTTGCTATTGTGAACAGTGCCGCAATAAACATACGTGTCCATGTGTCTTTATAGCAGCATGATTTATAACCCTTTGGGTATATATCCAGTAATGGGATGGCTGGGTCATATGGTATTTCTAGTTCTAGATCCTTGAGGAATCGCCATACTGTTTTCCACAATGGTTGAACCAGTTTACAATCCCACCAACAGTGTAAAAGTGTTCCTATTTCTCCACATCCTCTCCAGCACCTATTGTTTCCAGACTTTTTAATGATTGCCATTCTAACTGGTGTGAGATGGTATCTCATTGTGGTTTTGATTTGCATTTCTCTGATGGCTGGTGATGATGAGCATTTTTGCATGTGCCTGTTGGCTGTATGCATGTCTTCTTTTGAGAAATGTCTATTCGTATCCTTTGTCCACTTTTTGATGGGGTTGTTTGTTTTTTTCTCATAAATTTGTTTGAGTTCTTTGTAGGTTCTGGATATCAGCCCTTTGTCAGATGAGTAGATTGCAAAAATTTTCTCCCATTCTGTAGGTTGCCTGTTCACTCTGATGGTAGTTTCTTTTGCTGTGCAAAACCTCTTTAGTTTAATTAGATCCCATTTGTCAATTATGGCTTTTGTTGCCATTGCTTTTGGTGTTTTAGACATGAAGTCTTTGCCCATGCCTATGTCCTGAATGGTATTACCTAGGTTTTCTTCTAGGGTTTTTACGGTATTAGGTCTAACATTTAAGACTCTAATCCATCTTGAATTAATTTTCATATAAGGAGTAAGGATCCAGTTTCAGCTTTCTACTTATGGCTAGCCAATTTTCCCAGCACCATTTATTAAATAAGGAATCCTTTCCCCATTTCTTGTTGTTCTCAGGTTTGTCAAAGATCAGATGGCTGTAGATGTGTGGTGTTACTTCTGAGGGCTCTGTTCTGTTCCATTGGTCTATATCTCTGTTTTGGTATCAGTACCATGCTGTTTTGGTTACTGTAGCCTTGTAGTACAGTTTGAAGTCAGGTAGCGTGATGCCTCCAGCTTTGTTCTTTTGACTTAGGATTGTTTTGGCAATGCAGGCTCTTTTTTGGTTCCATATGAACTTTAAAGCAGTTTTTTCCAATTCTGTGAAGAAACTCATTGGTAGCTTAATGGGGATGGCATTGAATCTATAGATTACCTTGGGCAGTATGGCCATTTTCACAATATTGATTCTTCCTATCCATGAGCATGGTAAGTTCTTCCATTTGTTTGTGTCCTCTTTGATTTCACTGAGCAGTGGTTTGTAGTTCTCCTTGAAGAGGTCCTTTACATCCCTTGTAAGTTGGATTCCTAGGTATTTTATTATCTTTGAAGCAATTGTGAATGGAAGTTCATTCCTGATTTGGCTCTCTGCTTGTCTGTTACTGGTGTATAAGAATGCTTATGGTTTTTGCACATTGATTTTGTATCCTGGGACTTTGATGAAGTTACTTATCAGCTTAAGGAGATTTTGGGCTGAGATGATGGGGTTTTCTAAATATACAATCATGTCATCTGCAAACGGGCAATTTGACTTCTTCTTTTCCTAACTGAGTGCCCTTTGTTTCTTTCTCTTGCCGGATTGCCCTAGCCAGTACTACCAACACTATGTTGAATAGGAGTGGTGAGAGAGGGCATCCCTGTCTTGTGCCAGTTTTCAAAGGGAATGCTTTCAGTTTTTGCCCATTCATTATGAAATTGGCTGTGGGTTTGTCATAAATAGCTCTTATTATTTTGAGATACATTCCATCAATATCGAATTTATTGAGAGTTTTAGCATGAAGGGCTGTTGAATGTTGTCAAAGGCCTTTTCTGCATCTATTGAGATAATCATGTGGTTTTTGTCTTTGGTTCTGTTTATATGCTGGATTACATTTATTGTTTTGTGTATGTTGATACAGCCTTGCATCCCAGGGATGAAGCCCACTTGATCAAAGTGGATAAGCTTTTTGATGTGCTGCTGGATTCGGTTTGCCAGTATTTTATTGAGGATTTTTGCATCGATGTTCATCAGGGATATTGGTCTAAAATTCTATTTTTTTGTTGTGTCTCTGCCAGGCTTTGGTATCAGGATGATGTTGGTCTCATAAAATGAGTTAAGGAGGATTCCCACAAATTGTTTAATGTTCAAAAAAATGGAAATTACAGGACTAAGAAAATTAAAGTGGATGAAGTGGATGAAGTGTGACATAAAAGACAAAAACAACCTGCTCTCATAATCTGTCCATATCTTACCATGTGCTTCTAATGTATTGTTCCAACATGAATTCCTGGGTCAACTAAGCCTTAGATTTGGTGTCTGCCCAAACTGTAATCCGATTTATTAATTTTCCTGGCTGGCCTCAATGTTTGGCTGGAAATCAAGCTCTCTTCCTGCTGTTGTGAATCCATTTCTCTGCTTCCTATGCCAGGCTCCATTTAATATTTATTATATTCAGGAAGTCCAAATGGAGGCAGTATAGCAAAGTGTAGAAGAGCAGAAGCTCTGATTCAAATGCAATTTTTACTACTTTCTGAAATAGAGACCTTAAACTGGATGGAGTCTTCCTGTGACTTACATTCCTCTCTGTAACATGATGATAGTAGGATACTGTGAGGGGCAGAGTAACATAGGTACAATACTTAGAGCAATAGCTACACATAACAAGTATTCCCAAAAAGGTCATCTTTATTATGCTCAAGTACTTCATTGACTATCTTGCTCTCATATTTTGGGGTTTTCTTATACTTGTCTGTGTGACTGCTTGCTTTATATTTTACTAACTGATTTGACTTCTAGTTCCTGATCTTTCTTCTTGGCCATCATCTACTGTTTTACTCTCTGTTCTGTTTTTTGTTCTCATGTTGTATATATTATTGATTCACCCATTTATTCAACAAATGTCTATGGGGTGCCAACTATGTTCTACTCTAGTTATGGCAGTGAATAAAGCAGACAAAAATATCTGCTCTCACAAAACTTAAACTCTATGAACGCGGCCGGGCGCGGTGGCTCAAGCCAGTAATCCCAGCACTTTGGGAGGCCGAGACGGGCGGATCACAAGGTCAGGAGATTGAGACCATCCTGGCTAACACGGTGAAACTCCGTCTCTACTAAAAAAAAATACAAAAAGCTAGCCGGGCGAGGTGGTGGGCGCCTGTAGTCCCAGCTACTCGGAAGGCTGAGGCAGGAGAATGGCGTAAACCCGGGAGGTGGAGCTTGCAGTGAGCTGAGATCCAGCCACTGCACTCCAGCCTGGGCCACAGAGCGAGACTCCGTCTCAAAAAAAAAAAAAAAAAACTCTATGAAAGCATAGAACTGCCTTCATAGAGCTTAAATTTTAGTGGACACTCCATCCACATCTGGAATCGTGACAAGACTCTTGATTTCTTCATGGTTACAGATCTGATTTTCTTAGCTAAATTTTAAATTCCATGTATCTGTTGGCTGTTCTCACTGTGCCTTCTAGTCCTGTCTGGTATAAATAAATGAGAACGGTTGACCAAGTCTTGACATTGGTTCCAATTCCATAAGTTGCAAAAATCAGTGCACATAAATTAAAACTAGGGCAATGCTGGGTGACCATTTTTCTGATTCTTGAGAGATGTTTATTCAATATTTCACTAGGGTTGAAGCAGATAAAAAGTACTAGAGGTAGCAGACTGCATGCAAAGTCTAAGAAATATTCAGGGGGAAGTTTACCCTGGGATTCTAAACTCTGTGATTTACTTAGATCAAAAGGAGAACTTTTCTGGGCATGCCACTGGTCACAGGGTATTTGGAAATTTTCTCATCATTTGTAGATGTCCTAGAGATATTTTTACACTTCTGACATTGTATTTTTATGTCATTGTTGTTCAGGATCCCCGTAAAAATCCCATTCTGACAAGGGTTTTGTAATTTTATTTTTGGTGATTATATAAAATAGAAAAACAAGCTGGATAGAGTATATGTCTGATAAAATACACCAATTCTTGCAAAAATTATGTTTTATTAAGCATCATTTCAACTTGCAGAAAGTGACAATCCTTTGCTATTATACAGCTATCTAAAAGTTAATTTTCTTTTCCTAGCTTGGGTTTTATGTATTTCAATGTTTCAATTTTGAAAAACAACCATAGGTAAATTACACAACTGGCTTTAGAAATGAATAATCATACATTTTCTACATCATAGAAATGGGGCCTTAAACATATCTTTGAAGCAAACATAAGATATTCACTTCGCTACTGATTAATGCCAGATGCCTTTTCAGTACACAAGCAACGGATTAACAATATGTAGGAACATGTAAATGGGGAAAATCCGTCGCTGATGCCAAAGGCACCATAATGATTGCCTTCCTATGGAACAATAATCCCAGTGTTCATCAAATAGAGAATGGGGTTCCTCTTTGGAATATGAAAATCAAGTTTTGTAGCAGTTAAGGGCTATTTTGTGAGAAAACTTCAAGTGAGTTGATGGAAGAACAGCAATGCATGCTCCTGTCATTTATATCAGAACATCTGTGCTTCAATATAATGATATTGAACATAGAAACCTACCAAGTAAAACTTCCAAATTCTGAACAGGAAATAGTAGAGTCAGACAATGTTGAGCACTTTTTAATTGCTTCTGATGTGGACATTATCTGTATTTTTTCTCAAATTTCTTTAACTTTTTGATTAGCTATGTTAGTTTATATGTGGAAATTGTTTTCCAAGTGAATGAAAAGGCTCAAAACCAGTGACTTAATTATACTATATTATCTAATTAAGGTGAAGTACTTTGCAATCCACACATTTGAAATTTATGTACGCCAAGAATTAGACTAACATTCCTCCCTAGTTCCAACTAGTTCAACAATGAATTTTATTATTTCTTCATGCAGCAAATTAATGCACTACTGGAAAGGTTTAGTCATGTTAGGGTGCGTGTCAGCCAGATGACTGTTTAAGATATGACATGTGAATCTCTTGCTCTGTCAATTACATAAATTGTTTTTAAATTACGCTGTAGATCTGGAAACTATCTTACAAAAAAACAGTAAAAACACTTACTAAGCATCAGAGGCCACAAACTATGGATTATGCACCTTAGCTTTTAGTAAAAGCAGACACACAAAGGTGGTACATCCAATGCTGTTTTCTGTCTCATATAGAAAAGCATATGATTTTGGATATTCCTGTGAAATTTGAGGAACCTGGGTTACATATATGCCTATAAATCTATCTTTGAAATAGGAGTCTCAATATTTCATTGCAAGGACATGTGAAATCCTAGAATCTTGGTCTATCTAGCGTCTGAATTAGGCTAATTCTAGAAATTTTTAGAAGTATTCCATCTAGGCTACCCTTGGACGCACAGTCTTTGCACAACTGAAACTGACGAATGCAACATGTAAGAGTGTTTCAAGAACCATCTTTGTTTAGTTAGCGCTCCTGTAGGTCCTACATTTCTTTTTTTTTTTTCCAGTGTAAATACTTTTTATTCTTTTTATTGCCTAATTGCACCATCTTTAACTTTCTTTTTTTTTTTATTATACTTTAAGTTCTAGGGTACATGTGCATAACGTGCAGGTTTGTTACATATGTATACTTATGCCATGTTGGTGTGCTGCACCCATCAACTCGTCAGCACCCATCAATTCATCATTTATATCATGTATAACTCCCCAATGCAATCCCTCCCTCCTCCCCACTCCCCATGATAGGCCCCAGTGTGTGATGTTCCCCTTCCCCAGTCCAAGTGATCTCATTGTTCAGTTCCCACCTATGAGTGAGAACATGCAGTGTTTGGTTTTCTCTTCTTGTGATAGTTTGCTAAGAATGATGGTTTCCAGCTGCATCCATGTCCCTACAAAGGACGCAAACTCATCCTTTTTGATGGCTGCATAGTATTCCATGGTGTATATATGCCACATTTTCTTAATCCAGTCTGTCACAGATGGACATTTGGGTTGATTCCAAGTCTTTGCTATTGTGAATAGTGCCGCAATAAACATACATGTGCATGTGTCTTTGTAGTAGAGTAATTTATAATCCTTTGGGTATATACCCAGTAGTGGGATGGCTGGGTCATATGGTACATCTAGTTCTAGATCCTTGAGGAATCGCCATACTGTTTTCCATAATGGTTGAACTAGTTTACAATCCCACCAACAGTGTAAAAGTGTTCCTATTTCTCCACATCCTCTCCAACACCTGTTGTTTCCTGACTTCTTAATGATTGCCATTCTGACTGGTGTGAGATGGTATCTCATTGTGGTTTTGATTTGCATTTCTCTGATGGCGAGCGATGATGAGCATTTTTTCATGTGTCTGATGGCTGTATGGATGTCTTCTTTTGAGAAATGTCTGTTCATATCCTTTCCCCACTTTTTGATGGGGTTGTTTGTTTTTTTCTTGTATATTTGTTTGAGTTCTTTGTAGATTCTGGATATTAGCCCTTTGTCAGATGAGTAGGTTGCAAAAATTTTCTCCCATTCTATAGGTTGCCTGTTCACTCTGATGGTAGTTTCTTTAGCTGTGCAGAAGCTCTTTAGTTTAATGAGATCCCATTTGTCAATTTTGGCTTTTGCTGCTGTTGCTTTTGGTGTTTTAGACATGAAGTCCTTGCCCATGCCTATGTCCTGAATGGTACTACCTAGATTTTCTTCTAGGATTTTTATGGTATTAGGTCTAACATTTAAGTCTCTAATCCATCTTGAATTAATCTTCGTATAAGAGGTAAGGAAAGGATCCAGTTTCAGCTTTCTACTTATGGCCAGCCAATTTTCCCAGCACCATTTATTAAATAGGGAATCCTTTCCCCATTTCTTGTTGTTCTCAGGTTTATCAAAGACCAGATGGCTGTAGATGTGTGGTGTTATTTCTGAGGACTCTGTTCTGTTCCATTGGTCTATATCTCTGTTGTGGTACCAGTACCATGCTGTTTTGGTTACTGTAGCCTTGTAGTATAGTTTGAAGTCAGGTAGCGTGACGCCTCCAGCTTTGTCCTTTTGACTTAGGATTGTCTTGGCAATGCGGGCTCTTTTTTGGTTCCATTTGAACTTTAAAGCAGTTTTTTCCAATTCTGTGAAGAAAGTCATTGGTAGCTTGATGGGGATGGCATTGAATCTATAAATAACCTTGGGCAGTATGGCCATTTTCACGATATTGATTCTTCCTATCCATGAGCATGGTATGTTCTTCCATTTGTTTGTGTCCTCTTTGATTTCACTGAGCAGTGGTTTGTAGTTCTCCTTGAAGAGGTCCTTTACATCCCTTGTAAGCTGGATTCCTAGGTATTTTATTATCTTTGAAGCAATTGTGAATGGAAGTTCATTCCTGATTTGGCTCTCTGCTTGTCTGTTACTGGTGTATAAGAATGCTTGTGATTTTTTCACGTTAATTTTGTATCCTGAGACTTTGCTGAAGTTGCTTATCAGCTTAAGGAGATTTTGGGCTGAGACAATGGGGTTTTCTAAATATACAATCATGTCATCTACAAACAGGGACAATCTGACTTCTTCTTTTCCTAACTGGATACCCTTGATTTCTTTCTCTTGCCTGATTGCCCTAGCCAGAACTTCCAACACTATGTTGAATAGGAGTGGTGAGAGAGGGCATCCCTGTCTTGTGCCAGTTTTCAAAGGGAATTTTTCCAGTTTTTGCCCATTCAGTATGATATTAGCTGTGGGTTTGTCATAAACAGCTCTTATTATTTTGAGGTACGTTCCATCAATACCGAATTTATTGAGCGTTTTTAGCATAAAGGGCTGTTGAATTTTGTCAAAAGCCTTTTCTGCATCTATTGAGATAATCATGTGGTTCTTGTCTTTGGTTCTGCTTATATGCTGGATTACGTTTATTGATTTGCGAATGTTGAACCAGCCTTGCATCCCAGGGATGAAGCCCACTTGATCATGGTGGATAAGCTTTGTGATGTGCTGCTGAATCTGGTTTGCCAGTATTTTATTGAGAATTTTTGCATCGATGTTCATCAGGGATATTGGTCTAAAATTCTCTTTTTTTGTTGTGTCTCTGCCAGGCTTTGGTATCAGGATGATGTTGGCCTCATCAAATGAGTTAGGGAGGATTCCCTCTTTTTCTATTGATTGGAATAGTTTCAGAAGGAATGGTACCAGCTCCTCCTTGTACCTCTGGTAGAATTCAGCTGTGAATCCTTCTGGTCCTGGACTTTTTTTCGTGGTAGGCTATTAATTGTTGCCTCAATTTCAGAGCCTGCTATTGGTCTATTCAGGGATTCAACTTCTTCCTGGTTTAGTCTTGGGAGAGTGTAAGTGTCCAGGAAATTATCCATTTCTTCTAGATTTTCTAGTTGATTTGCGTAGAGGCATTTATAGTATTCTCTGATGGTTGTTTGTATTTCTGTGGGGTTGGTGGTGATATCCCCTTTATCATTTTTTATTGCGTCTATTTGATTCCTCTCTCTTTTCTTCTTTATTAGTCTAGCTAGCGGTCTGTCAATTTTGTTGATCTTTTCAAAAAACCAACTCCTGGATTCATTGATTTTTTGGAGGGTTTTTTGTGTCTCTATCTCCTTCAGTTCTGCTCTGATCTTAGTTATTTCTTGCCTTCTGCTAGCTTTTGAATGTGTTTGCTCTTGCCTCTCTAGTTCTTTTAATTGTGATGTTAGAGTGTCAATTTTAGATCTTTCCTGCTTTCTCTTGTGGGCATTTAGTGCTATAAATTTCCCTCTACACACTGCTTTAAATGTGTCCCAGAGATTCTGGTATGTTGTATCTTTGTTCTCATTGGTTTCAAAGAACATCTTTATTTCTGCTTTCATTTCGTTATGTACCCAGTAGTCATTCAGGAGCAGGTTGTTCAGTTTCCATGTAGTTGAGCGGTTTTGATTGAGTTTCTTAGTCCTGAGTTCTAGTTTGATTGCACTGTGGTCTGAGAGACAGTTTGTTATAATTTCTGTTCTTGTACATTTGCTGAGGAGTGCTTTACTTCCAATTATGTGGTCAATTTTGGAATAAGTGCGATGTGGTGCTGAGAAGAATGTATATTCTGTTGATTTGGGTGGAGAGTTCTATAGATGTCTATTAGGTCCGCTTGGTGCAGAGATGAGTTCAATTCCTGGATATCCTTGTTAACTTTCTGTCTCATTGATCTGTCTAATGTTGACAGTGGAGTGTTGAAGTCTCCCATTATTATTGTATGGGAGTCTAAGTCTCTTTGTAGGTCTCTAAGGACTTGCTTTATGAATCTGGGTGCTCCTGTATTGGGTGCATAGATATTTAGGAGAGTTAGCTCTTCCTGTTGAATTGATCCCTTTACCATTATGTAATGGCCTTCTTTGTCTCTTTTGATCTTTGATGGTTTAAAGTCTGTTTTATCAGAGACTAGGATTGCAAACCCTGTTTTTTTTTGTTCTCCATTTGCTTGGTAGATCTTCCTCCATCCCTTTATTTTGAGCCTATGTATGTCTCTGCATGTGAGATGGGTCTCCTGAATACAGCAGACTGATGGGTCTTGACTCTTTATCCAGTTTGCCAGTCTGTGTCTTTTAATTGGAGCATTTAGTCCATTAACATTTAAGTTTAATATTGTTATGTGTGAACTTGATCCTGTCATTATGATATTAACTGGTTATTTTGCTCGTTAGTTGATGCAGTTTCTTCCTAGCCTCGATGGTCTTTACATTTTGGCATGTTTTTGCAATGGCTGGTACCGGTTGTTCCTTTCCATGTTTAGTGCTTCCTTCAGGGTCTCTTGTAAGGCAGGCCTGGTGGTGACAAAATCTCTAAGCATTTGCTTATCTGTAAAGGATTTTCTTTCTCCTTCACTGATGAAACTTAGTTTGGCTGGATATGAAATTCTCGGTTGAAAATTCTTTTCTTTAAGAACGTTGAATATTGGCCCCCACTCTCTTCTGGCTTGTAGAGTTTCTGCCGAGAGATCTGCTGTTAGTCTGATGGGCTTCCCTTTGTGGGTAACCCGACCTTTCTCTCTGGCTGCCCTTAAGATTTTTTCCTTCCTTTCAACTTTGGTGAATCTGGCAATTATGTGTCTTGGAGTTGCTCTTCTGGAGGAGTATCTTTGTGGCGTTCTCTGTATTTCCTGAATTTGAATGTTGGCCTGCCCTACTAGGTTGGGGAAGTTCTCCTGGATGATATCCTGAAGAGTGTTTTCCAACTTGGTTCCATTTTCCCCCTCACTTTCAGGCACCCCAATCAGACGTAGATTTGGTCTTTTTACATAATCCCATACTTCTTGCAGGCTTTGTTCATTTCTTTTTCTTCTTTTTTATTTTGGTTTCTCTTCTCGCTTCATTTCATTCATTTGATCCTCAATCGCTGATACTCTTTCTTCCAGTTGATCGAGTCGGTTACTGAAGCTTGTGCATTTGTCACATATTTCTCGTGTCATGGTTTTCATCTCTGTCATTTCGTTTATGATCTTCTCTGCATTAATTAGTCTAGCTGTCAATTCTTCCACTCTTTTTTCAAGATTTTTAGTTTCTTTGCGCTGGGTACGTAATTCCTCCTTTAGCTCTGAGAAGTTTGATGGACTGAAGCCTTCTTCTCTCATCTCGTCAAAGACATTCTCTGACCAGCTTTGATCCGTTGCTGGCGATGGGCTGCGCTCCTTTGCAGGGGGAGATGCGCTCTTATTTTTTGAATTTCCAGCTTTTCTGCCCTGCTTCTTCCCCATCTTTGTGGTTTTATCTGTCTCTGGTCTTTGATGATGGTGACGTACTGATGGGGTTTTGGTATAGGTGTCCTTCCTGTTTGATTGTTTTCCGTCTGATAGTCAGAAGGACTGTCTGTTGGTCTGTTGAAGATTGCTTGAGGTCCACTCCAGACCCTGTTTGCCTGGGTATCAGCAGCAGAGGTTGCCGAAGATAGAATATTGCTGAACAGTGAGTGTACCTGTCTGATTCTTCCTTTGGAAGTTTCCTCTCAGGGGTGACTCCACCCTGTGAGGTGTGGGGTGTCAGACTGCCCCTAGTGGGGGATGTCTCCCAGCTAGGCTACTCAGGGGTCAGGGACCCACCTGAGCAGGCAGTCTGTCCGTTCTCAGATCTCAACCTCCGCGTTGGGAGATCCACGGCTCTCCCCAAAGCTGTCAGACAGAGTCGTTCGCGTCTGCACCGGCCCCCGCTGCTTTCCCTATTGGACTTCAGCTGTGGGCTCTCCCCAGCGGTGGAGTCTACAGAGACAGGCAGGCTTCCTTGAGCTGCTGTGAGCTCCACCCAGTTCGAGCTTCCCAGCTGCTTTGTTTACCTACTTAAGCCTCAGCAATGGCGGGCGCCCCTCCCCCAGCCTCGCTGCTGCCTTGCAGACAGATCGCGGCAGACTGCTGAGTTAGCAGTGAGGGAGGCTCTGTGGGCGTGGGACCCTGTCGGCCAGGTGTGGGATATATTCTCCTGGTGTGCCTGTTTCCTTAAAGCGCAGTATTGGGGTGGGAATTACCCGATTTTCCAGGTGTTGTGTGTCTCAGTTCTCCTGGCTAGGAAAACGGATTTCCTTCCCCCTTGTGCTTCCAGGTGAGGCGATGCCTCGCCCTGCTTCAGCTCTCGCTGGTCAGGCTGCAGCAGCTGACCAGCACCGATTGTCCGGCACTCCCTAGAGAGATGACCCCAGTACCTCAGTTGAAAATGCAGAAATCACCGGTCTTCCGTGTCGCTCGCGCTGGGAGTTGGAGACTGGAGCTGTTCCTATTCGGCCATCTTGCTCCGCCCCCCAGGTCCTACATTTCTAAGCACCACAATTTTAAACTTTTAACTAATAGTATAGAAATGCAATTTTTTTTTTTTAACACAGAGTGGCCCTTTCATTATTTTGCTAAGTGGTTAAAGCAAAGTGATGGAAGGATTCCTCAGGGTAGTGAACTTTCTGTTCCTTAGTGAAAGATTGACTGGATACAGGCTACTGACAATGAAGTATAAGAGACTGGCTTCATTCAAAAACAGCAGCTGTAGCCAATAAAGTAGTTTAAAATAGAATAAAATTACTATGTCTGCCTTTCATTGCCTTTGATTCGTCTCAATAAAATTCTCGTTTAAACATAGTAGGATTATCTTGCTTTGCTATGCTTCATATAAAAAACACTGTTCCCATACAAAGAAAGTTTAATTTCTTTTCCAACATTTATTTTCATTATACTTTACTACCACTATGTATGTTGGCACTTTGCATAAACATATGATGGTACAAAAAAGTACGTGTGTGGTCAATCTAAATAACAGGTAAATATTTGTTTCAATAATGCTAGTTGCATTTGCATTAAATATTTGTCTTTCATATACAGCAACCAGATGTAACCTAGGGTTAGTCTCTTTCCAGTATGCAAAATTTAGTTAGACTGTTGCCTTAAAATCTTATCGTCTGTAAAAAATCAATGTACCTTCCACATTTAAAATATTTAGATTCCATTATCTAGTTTGTTGATTTATATGTGACATAATTCTGCTATTAGAGCCATGTCAAAGTAACCATATGGAAGAGTCATCATATTATTTATGTTAAAGAAAATCAGTCTTTAAAGTGAAGCTATTTAGCCTTCTCTAATAAAGCAAATATTCACTTCTTAGATATAAAAATTGTATGTAAGTGTTCATAACAGTATAACACTCATCTATTAGAACATAGCCAATAAATGTATAATAATGACAAAGCAGACCAGTACTGACAGGTTTTACAAGATCAAACTGTATAACTGTAGAATAACTGATGGAAGAAAAAATATTCAGTTCACTTGGTTATGTATTAGCATTATTTAAATTGTATTATTTAATCTTCATTTTAATTTTAAAAATTGTATTAGGGAAGTCACTTTTCTATAAGTTACCTAAACATATTTTACCATATTATGAATGTTAAACTGATTCTAAATCCACTAGGATAAAATAAAGACATGTAAATTACATACAGCAAATATTATAAATTTTGGAGTAACTTATGAATTTAGATTGTATTTTCAGGTATTAATTGATGCTTTCACTGCAGGAGGAGGGGACAGACGAAAGGGTATGAAAAGAATGAGTTATTTAGTGTGGCTCTGCATGACTGAAATTCACTAAAGGTCATTGATAACTTCTCCTTTGTCACGCCCAGCCTGGATCTCAAATCAGTTAGTGTAAATTGTCCCACGTGGTGAAGTTTATCTATTTATAACACACTTAAATCTGGGAAATCCATAGCTACACAGCATTAACAGCAGGTCAACAGAGAAGTACATCTGAAATTCAAAATAAACAGAAAAAGACCAGTCAATCTTAGGCTTGTTAAGTACATTTTTATTGATTGTATTTTCTTCCTTCAGCATGAATCAAAAGGACAAAAACTGGTCCTGTGGCTTTTACTCTTTCATTATCCCAGACAAGAAAGAAAGGATAGTATAGAAAATGGGAACATAAAATAGCTGTTTCTGCAAAAATGATCACCTTCCTCATAGCTTCATAATTTACTCCAAGTCTGTAAGGGCCTGTGTTCCTGTGATCACAATGATGGATGACTCCACTTCAGCTACAACAGGCAAAGATGCTGCAAAGCATCACTCTGCAGGATACACAATAGAACCAATGAACCAGCAGGACTGAATGACAAGCAGGGGTGCCAAGGGAATTCTCTTCAGTGGAAGAGTAGATAGTCATTCTATGGAATTATTTAAAATGCAGCTTGTAGATATTGCTCCCATTGTGGACACATGCATGTGCAACTCGACAGAAATGGGCAATACTGGCACAGAAGAATGCAAAAATATTTTCCACTTCAGTGCCCATATTTCTCACATGGCCAGATTTTGCATTAAACACAGCTCTAGCTCGATGCCCAGTGGATTGTTGAGAATGTAAGTATACATATTTATATACCTGGGACTACAGGTGCATACTACCATGCCCGGCTAATTTTTGTATTTTCAGTAGAGACGGGGTTTCATCATGTTGGCCAGGCTGGTCTTGAACTCCTGACCTCAGGTGATCTACCAGGGTTGGCCTCCCAAAGTGCTGGGATTACAGGCATGAGCAACTTCACCCGGCCTATAGTATGACATTTCTAAATAGCTACTCTGAGACTATGAACCATTCTCTGGAACAAGATTGATTTTATTTCCATGAATATACATTTTATTTATCTTTGAAGAAAGTCCCATAATGTACACAAGGGATATATTTAGCCCATAATGAATATTCATGAGAATGCAGGTTATTAATAAACTTACAGTTGTTTCCTTTATACTTCTGAATTATTTGTATATACATCTTTCAAAATATAAGCACTTTTTAAATGTATTTTCTACTTTGAATTAGGAAAAATGTGTTTTAAAATTATTTTTATCAGTTTAGTATCAATTAAAAACAAATATATCAAATAGGATACATATACATCACCTTCCCAAGCCCCTGATACACAGCAGGCATTTAAAAAGTAGAAAAAAAGAAGTTGTAGTAAAATAAAAATATACATGGATATTACATTATTGTATCATTATTATTAATTTCATCCGTTCAGGAAGGGCCAAAATATTATATGAACATCTTCACGGAGACTCACAAATGCTTTTCACTCCAGCTGCAAAGAGTCAAAGTTTTAAAGGAAACTTGTTTTATGTGGTATTTTAATTTAGTTTAACATATTTAATATTTTTAAATTAATTACACATTTTAAAAATTCAAATTACCTAAGGGCTATGACATATACAAAACTGTGGGAAAATGACATTTATGTTTTTCTTTCCTTGAAAGCATAGGTCTTCCTTCATCCCATATTTTATTATACATCACATATACACACATAAGTAAATATATATATCAATCAATGTATAGCATCTACTTGAGTATTGAACATGAGATGGTACTGAGATTTTAGCAGGGTCAGAACAACATTAGAAGCAAAATCAGAAATGATCAGGATAACACTGTAAGTCATATCTGCTTAACTTTATTCCCATATTCTTGCCATTCAAAATGTTGGATAGGTGAATGGTTAACTATGGTATATCCATATGATGAAATACTACCCAGAAATAAAAAAGAATATACTTTTGACACATGCAATCACTTGCATAGATCAGAAGGGCATTGGCTTAGTGAAAAAAAGCCAATATCAAAAGGACCCATAGTATATTATTTCATGTATGTAACTTTAATAAAATAACATACATCTAGAAAACAGATTAGTGATTTCCAGAGGTTAGTGATTGTAGAGGAATGTGGGATGAATATGACTATAAAATGTGAGGAAGACACTTTTAGTGATGGAAGCGTTCTGTAACTCAATTGTAATAATGGTCACATTAATCAACACATGATAAAATTGACATAGACCTGTGTATTCACATTGTACCAATGTCAATGCCTGGTCTTGATATTGTACTGCATTACACAAGATGTAACTCTTGGAAGAAACTGTGTAGAATGGTACATGAGACCTTTGTATTTGAAACTTCTGATGGATCTATGATCTTTTCAAAATAAAAAGCTAAAACATGCTAAGTGTTCGATAAATAAAATAGTAACTACCTTTCATCCAATTCTTACTATATAAAAATGCTTCACATACATTAACTCATACAATTCAATCTATAGCAGGATCATATTGATACCATTATTATTCCTAATTTACAGCCTAGTAGCTTGTTCAAGGTCACATAGTTAATAGGAGGAAGGGTTATGATTTTAATCGAATAACCAGCTCCAGAGGATGTGCTCCCAATCAACACATCACAGCGTTTCTCAAAAATAATTCTGGATAGAAGGAAAGAAGGGAGAGAAGGAAGGAAGGGAGGGAGGGAGGAAGATACAATAGCTTGTATATTTAGTCAAAGTGAAGACATCATAAAACCCTTTTAACAAACACAGCCTGAGTTTTCAAATTCCCTCTCCATTCAACTTCCTTGACTATAGAGTCCTAATCAGGGTTAAGGGAAGGAGAATTCAAACTAAAGATCATAATGCTGCATGTATGTGGCATTGCATTGCTGGAGTTCTCTGAGTAAACCTTTCTACAGATGGACATTTTGCACTCTATTGGAAAAGTTATCTTAGTTATAATGTTTCTGAAGACGCATTTGCCATAATGAAAGTAAGCGGTCACATACAATTTGATAGATACCAGCACAACTGACAGGAAAAACTTGGTAAAGTCGAAGGAACTGCCTTTGTTATATCTAATATTCTGTCACCCCAGATCTATCTTCTTAAATCTCCACATTACTTAGCCTAACCCCATTTTTTCTATTTTCTAGAAGAACCCACCACATTGATCAGGTTGATTTATTCACATTTTCCCAAAAATGCTAGGTACATTCCTTCCTAAATCCATGAGTGAGTTATAGTCCGTATTCTCCATGGATGAACTATGTTCACCGGTTATGGCTCTTAGGGAGAACTTCACAAAAGATCGTCAGTGGCATCTATTGGTACATGTTGGACGTTACCTAAAAATTTAGCAACCAACAGATGCTATTCTTATAACTGTTGGTCATGCCCAGGCAGTTACGTGTAAAATAATTACACAGAGTTTCAAAATTTCAAGATGTTTGCTCACCTGTACAGTGCCCTTCACTCTCCTCTCCAGCTCTCCAAA
Source organism: Trachypithecus francoisi (assembly GCF_009764315.1). Taxonomy (NCBI): domain Eukaryota; kingdom Metazoa; phylum Chordata; class Mammalia; order Primates; family Cercopithecidae; genus Trachypithecus; species Trachypithecus francoisi. The sequence goes on along the minus strand of NW_022681012.1, from coordinate 25,180 downwards.
TAATATCCATTATTCCAAGACCAGTTCAATCCTACAGGCATGTTCCCAGAATAACTTCCCTGAAAATATTGCTTAAATTAATGAAGAACATCTATGGGCAATGCATCTTCAAGAGTTCGTGATCTAGTGGAAAAAAAGAAACAAAGAAATTTCAATACCATGTGATGAAGATTTTAAATTATTTCTCTCTTGCGAATTTCCATTGCTTGTTTGAACATTCAGGAGAATAGTACTCCTTTCCCATTAAATGTATAAATAAATGTAAGAATGAAGGTTGGCCCTCCCTCCAAATTCATTAAACATTAAATTTTTAAAGTAAAAAATATGAGGGCTGTAAAAAAATTAAAATTCATAATTCCAATATAGAAAATAATTGAAATAGATAAAAACACAACCAAATAGAAATGGATGTTGCTAAAAATGACCTTCTTAATTAAATTAGTACCAACAGTGAAATTACTGTTCTATCCATATTGGTGACATTACTTCTTAAATTACTCAAATGAAAATATATTCTACCTGTGAGTTCAGGAAAAATTGACAATAAAGGAATAGTATCATACACAAAGAAATATAGCTCACAGTTTTCACCTAGCAACGAAGTGTTTACAGAACAAGTTACAGATTATTCTGCAATACGAAGCAATCCTAAAGTGTTTTTAATCTTAAAATTCAAATTAGAAATGAAATGATGTTCTTATTTCAGCAATGAATACAGAAGTGAAATGACCTGATTTTTCTGACGACTGTATTTTTCAGTGTTCATCTGGGTTTAACACTTTATAGAATCCCTTTTATTCCTTAAATAATATTCTGCTTGTGAGTGTAAACACCCTTTTCAGTTCCACTTATTCTGCAGAAGGATCCTTCCATATCAAGGATTAACACAGTATGCATCATGGGTTCAAAAAGTTCCATTTGCAGCTCTCCTTAGCAAATCATGAGAACCATCTGGACTGATTGATGTGGAGATTGAAAGTAACTGATCCTGCAATTGAGAAGCTTTTTGAAACATGAAATTAAACAAGATGATATTAAGCATTCTGAAGTTCACCAGAGTGGCACATCAAATGTGTTACTAGCTGTTCATTTTCCTTCGTATTTTTATAAAGACCCTTGACTAGCAGAATGGAACAGAAACAGAAGGTAAAAAAGCTAGATATTGATGCAGTGATCAAAGACACACAGCCGGTTTACTTTGTCATAATAAGCATTTTATGTGGTACATGAAGACTTTGATCCCTTGATAAATGTCATTTGTAGGTGAGCAATTATTAATAGGATTGTAAGTCTTAATATGCAAGGATCACCATTAATAAAAGTAGACTCTTGTAAAGTGAATTAGCAGTCATTTTACTTATGAATAAACACTTATACTATTTCAGGTCATTTTCTTATTGTTTCTTGAAAAAAGAAGTCTTTTATAAGTCCAGTTAAATGTTATCTAATTTTCGCATCATATTTCATGATTAATAAGGCTTATTTTCTTTCTTTACTGATTTTAAAAGCTACATTTCACTGGGGATATATCTTTTGTTTAAGGCTGGGTAACTAATAACCTAAGTCAAGACCCAAAGTTTGTTATGTTCTTTATTTCCAGCACACAATATTTTCCATCATGGTATATTACATCTTGCTAAAGAAGCAATGTTTCTTTAGCAAGACAATTGAAAAGCGTGAACATTGGTTTGCTAGAAAGATTTTTATTGTTCCATATTATTTACAACTATTTGCTTATTTCCATGTATAAAATGACGTTGATTCAATAGACTTCTTCCACATTTGCATGATATTCAGCTATACCACTAACTCAGGCACTATCGATACGACTCCAGAATTAAAGCAATATCTGACCAGAGGGTCCAGTGTGACCTCCCAACTGAATTAGAAGATAGGCATTTTGTGATTTGAGGAAGACATCCTGTGAATTTACAAATGTCCAGAAAGTGATACAAAAGAAAAACGAAAGACTTCAGTCTAGTTAAAAGTAGTGCTACTATTTCTTGAAATGCAGAACGCTGTAATAAGTATCATTCCCAAATCTGGGGATAAGGTACAGAAAATGGCATCTCCCAATATAATCTTGGACATATTTGTCATTAAGGAGCACAATGAAATATGACAAATTGTACAGCAACTTTTAAAAATTGCTAATAACTCTTTGTTTATCTCAGTAGTAAAGTTTAAATACTGATCCAACCTGACACATCTGAATATAACATACCTATTCTGAAAGACAAAGAATATGTATTGATATTATATTATATTTAATAAAATCATGGAATATAGAATTATAGAATTGTGCATATTTACCTAGAAAATATTACCCCACTTTTGTTTTTCGAAGCTTCAAGAGAGATTACTTGGAGAAAATGAGATTTTATAAGCAAAACTAGCAAAAAAAGACAAGAGATTATGGAGAAAAAGGCATATTTTAGATACAAAACACAGCTTGAGAAAAGCTTTGGGGCAAGAAGTAATGCACCACTGGCCAGTGTAAAAAGCAGTAAAATGTCTCCAAGCAAGTGGTGGGTCTATCCCATTCTCTTTTATATATCTCGACAATTGATTTAAAGCACCCACATGGAGCCCTGAGACCCTGGATGTTCACCTAATGTAAGCTCCAGTACAGGAGCTGAGATCAAGTAATTGAGTGAATATGCCTAACAATCAATAAGCAAATTAGAATGAGCTCACTGTCAAGCATTCTCACCCTCATCCCTTTGCTGCATTAACTGAGCAAACAGCTCTCTCCAACTATATAGGAGAAGTGTTAGTACTCAAATTAAAAGGTAAATTTAGTAATTTTCTTGACTCTGTATGAAAAAATGAAGCAATGTGTACCAGGTTTCTTCAAATACATCCATATTGCAATCCACCTTATAAGTAGATTTACCCTCAATGGTAACAACTAAAAGCAGGCCAGGCACAGTGGCTCACACCTGTAATCCCAGCACTTTGGGAGGCCGAGGTGGGCAAATCACGAGGTCAGGAGATCAAGACCATCCTGGCTAACACGGTGAAACCCCATCTCTACTAAAACTACAAAAAATTAGCCGGGCATGGTGGGGGGCGCCTGTAGTCGCAGCTACTCAGGAGGCTGAGACAGGAGAAAGGCATGAACCCGGGAGGTGGAGCTTGCAGTGAGCCGAGATCATGCCACTGTACTCCAGCTTTGGTGACAGAGCAAGACTCTGTCTCAAGAAAAATAAAAGAAAGGAAATATTCTGCAAATGTTGAATTTAAATGCGTATTTTAGCTTTCATATAACTTATGTGATATTAAAGCTATATGCTCTAGTTGATATATTGTTTCATATTATATAACATATATATTATATACTGGATAATGTAAAAATGGTACCTATTATGTTGGTGACCACAATTTTGGCAGCCTTAGAAAAACTTCAGAGCATAGGCCAAAACAATTAGAAATAGCATGACTTTAAATTAACTTTTTAAAAATCTTAAGGTGACAAATATTCTGTCATCTGTCATGCAAAGCTCGTTCCACAGAAGGGCAAATTAGGAATCCATTACCTGGAATAACCATTCCTCATGCCTAGGAAAGGAATCTCTACAAGTAGAATTCTTGTTGTTCGACATGCCCTGGTAAAATGGCGCCAGACTGAATCATTTTTTCTTGACAATCGACAAGAAAATCAGACTGTAATTATAGCTTCGTCACTAAGAATTGGTCAATCATTTCAAAACAGGTAGGTTTTCTTCCTCCGATGCTTCTACTGGGGCTTGAAGGATTGATAAATATGCTTCTATTCCCTGTCAGAGTTCTGAACTAAGTGAGAGATAGGCAAAGATTCAGGCAGATGGAGATCAAGATGACAGCTTTATTTTTAAAAGAGTTATGGGGAGTCTTTGTGGTAACAATGGATTTTTCTATTACTGTGGACACACATACCTTCCCAGCCACAAGTAGTGCTGGACAACTGCATGCCTCCCCATCCCACCTCACACCCCAACAGATACATCAGCATTTTCTTTAGATGTTTATGAAAATAATTATTTTATCACTATATCCATATAATTCCAGATAGCCATATGCTTTTTTTTTTTTTTTTTTTTTTTTTTTTTGAGGCGGAGTCTCGCTCTATCTCCCGGAATGGAGTGCAGTGGCCGGATCTCAGCTCACTGCAAGCTCCGCCTCCCGGGTTTACGCCATTCTCCTGCCTCAGCCTCCCCAGTAGCTGGGACTACAGGCGCCCGCCACCTCGCCCAGCTAGTTTTTTTGTATTTTTAGTAGAGACGGGGTTTCACCGTGTTAGCCAGGATGGTCTCGATCTCCTGACCTCGTGATCCACCCGTCTCGGCCTCCCAAAGTGCTGGGATTACAGGCTTGAGCCACCGCGCCCGGCCGCCATATGCTTTTTGAGGTGAAAAAATCTTTCTAAGATACAAACAGAAAGCGTATGCAATTGAAATAGACACTGGATTATATTTCACATATGCAATATGAGCTCTGCTTCTTTGACAAGACAGGTGAATGAAGGATTCGTGTTTGAATGATTGGCATTAGTCCAAAGTATTAAATAATGAAAGTGTCCATACTGCATGTTCTCTGCCCAGTAAGATCTTTTAAAATGTCACCCACACAAATACAAGCAAGGTCGTATTTTTTACAATGAGGCATCAAATTTAAAGGCAGCGAAGAAAAATAATGAATATACCTCTTAGGCTAATTGTTTACCTTAGTGGCTTTAATGATATGGAAAGTTGAAGTTTAGAATGAGAGAAAAGTGCCAGAAAGAAAATAATGAGTCTCCTGGCTTTCACATCTGGTAGTCTTAGAATGAATGTCAGAACTGTCACAGGTCAAATATTGGCCCAGTAAGCTTTCAAATAAGTGACACTGAACACCATGTTTTAGAAGTACATGATTGTCCTTCCTGATGCTAATCTCAAAACTTAAGGACATGCTTGCCAAACATCATAATTTCTCTTAATAACTCATATCAGATAAATCTCCAGCAGAGAACTATGCTCTGGCCTCCAGATTCATGCCAAGTAGCCTAAGTAATCTCCACTTGGAGGCAAAATAGGCATCTCAAAGTGAACATACCTCGAAAAGAGCTCTTAATCTCCCTCTACTCTGCTCCACACTTACCCAGCATCTTGCCCATTCTCACCTTCTCTCATCACGTTCCTCATGTCAGGAGGTAATAGACTCCATCCTTATAGTTATACAGTTATTAAACCACAAAACACCTTGCTTATATCCTTGGCTGCCCCCCGTTTTTAAAAATTATACTTTAACTTCGGGGATACATGCTCAGAACGTGCAGGCTTGTTACATATGTATACATGTGCTACGGTGATTCGCTGCAACCATCAACTGTCATCTACATTAGGTATTTTTCCTAATGCTCTCTCTCTGTTGCCCACTACCCCCTGACAGGCCCCAGTGTGTGATGTTCCCCTCCCTGTGTCCATGTGTTCTCACTGTTCAACTTCCACTTATGAGTGAGAATATGCAGTGTTTGGTTTTCTATTCCTGTGTTAGTTTGCTGAGAATGATGATTTCCAATTTCATCTATGTGCCTGCAAAGGCCATGAACACATTCTTTTTCGTGGCTGCATAGTATTCCATGGTGTATGTGTGCCACATTTCCTTTATTCTGTCTATCATTGATGAGCATTAGGGTTGATTCCAAGTCTATGCTATAGTGAATAGTGCTGCAATAAACATATGTATGCATCAAAAAGTGGGCAAAGGATATGAACAGACACTTCTTAAAAGAAGAAATTTATGTGGCCAACAAACATATGGAAAAAAGTTCATCATCACTGCGCTAGGTCCATCCCATAGACCCTGGCCAAGTGACAGAAGAAAGGAGTACTCAGACAGAAGTATACAGGGTAAGAGCAGGCTAGGGGGCTGCCAGCACTAGGGGCAGAGGAGAGTTAGCAGTCTCAATAAGCCAGAGCTGCTTGTATTTATTCAGTACTGGTATAATGTGCAAGGCCTGGAGCCAACATAATTGCTGGGTAAATAACATTATTGCTCCCCTAACAGGGGCAATCTCATGCTCAGAAGTCCAAAAGTCAGTTTCCCGGTGACATAAGTAAACAAGCCTATTTAGATAAACTTCTTTACTTTTCCTTGCACCTATTTCTCGCCCTTAGTCTCAGGGTAAGAGAATTCGCTGCCTTCACCTTTATTCTCTCACGAAGCTTTTGCAAGACCTTCCAACCTTTCAAGAAGGCTTGTGTCTTTCCTTTTAGCTTCTCCCACCACCCTGACTGACATCCTACATCACTGGTCATTAGAGAAACGCAAATCAAAATCACAGAGAGATACTATCCCATGCCAGTTAGAATGGCGACCATTAAAAAGTCAGGAAACAACAGATGCTGGAGAGGATGTGGAGAAATAATGCTTTTACACTGTTCATGGGAGTGTAAATTAGTTCAACTGTTGTGGAAAGCAGTGTGGTGATTTCTCAAGGATTTAGAACCAGACATACCATTTGACCCAGCAATCCCATTACTGAGTTTCTACCCAAAGTATTATAAATAATTCTACATTTTTTGTTGACATGGGGTTTCACTCTCGTCGTCCAGGTTGGAGTGCAATGGCATGATCTTGACTCACTGCAACTGCCACCTCCTGGGTTCAGGTGATTCCCTTGCCTCAGCTTCCCAACTAGCTGGGGTTACAGGCACCTGCCACCATGCCCAGCTAATGTTTGTATTTTTAGTAGAGACAAGGTTTCACGATGTTGGCCAGGCTGGTCTCGAACTGCTGACCTCAGGAAGTCCACCCGTCTTGGCCTCCCAAAGTGCTATGATTACAGGAGTAAGCCGCCACTCCCAGTCACCCTCATTTTTTTTTATAGCTCATAGTATGTTAACAAGTTTTATCAGTAGTAATTCAAAACATCTTCAGATTCTGTTCCTGTATCACCACCATCACCACCACCCTGATCCAAACCACCATCTCTCCACTCTCCAGTTAGGTTTACTGCTATAGCCACCTAATTGGTCTTCCTGCTTCCCTGGAGCCCCTTGCCTTCAGTCTATTCTTGTCTCTGCAATTAGGGTGATTTTTAAGAATATGTCAGAAGAGCCATTCTTCTGTTTAAACCCTCCAATGACTTCATTCTCCATCCCACTCAATGTATTAGTTTCCTCAGGCTACTGTAACAAATTACCACCAACTGAGTAGCTTAAAAGTACAGAAACTTATTCTCTCACAGTTTTGGAGGCCAGGAGTTGAAAGTAAGGTGTCATCAGGGTCATGGTCTCTCTGAAGGCTCCGGGGGAGGATCCTTCCTTGTCTTTTCCTAGCTTCTCACAGTTGCCATCAATCCTTGGCATTCTTTGGCTTGTAGTTACATGATTCCAATCTCTTCCTTCATCTTCACATACCTTATCCACTGTGTGTTTTTCCAACTATCCTCGTTCTTATAAGCACGCTAGTCATTTGATAAGGGCCCATGTGAATCCACTTAACTTGATTGACCAGGCAAGATTTTATTTCCAGGTAAGGTCACATTTACAAATTCTGAGAGTTGGGACTTGAACATCCTTTTGGGGAAGACACAATTCAACCCACAGTACTCAAATCCAAAGCCCTTACCATGCACACATCTCCAGTCCTTTGGTATTCAAAGTGTGATACATAGACCAGTAGCACTAGCATCACCTGAGACTTGTAAGAAATACAAACTCTCCAGACCACTTGAATCAGAATCTTTATTTTAATGTGAAACCTAAGTGATTTATATGCAAATTAGAATTTCAGAAGCATACCCCTCAAAATAACTTGCCTACTTTTCTTATTATTTCATCTGCTCCTCACTCCATATCACTCCGTCATTACTCTGCTTCCATCATATTGGCCTTTTTGATATTCCTGTAGTGCCTGGACTATTCTTCCCCCAGATACTTGCATGGGTTATCTAATTACCTGCACCAGATATAAAGATACAGTTATTATGTATAGTGCTCTACAATTATACGTATATTATAACTTCAGCGCAGTTGTTCCTGGATATTCTATTTTAAATACACATCCTATGAATCCCATTCTTCTTCCTTGCTTTATTTTTCTTTTTTATTCAAAAGCATTTCCACAAATTTTTATCCACAGCTAAATATTACAGTGACTATTCCAAGCATTTTTCTACAAACAAAGGTGTAGTTTACAGATTTGTTCAAAGTGGAAAAATATTTTCATCAGTAGTCTTTCTTCCACAGTGTTAGGTTCACCCCTGAATATGATCTGAACTCTTTCGGAGAGGCAGTCCTTCATCTAAATGTCAGCTGGTGGCAAAATGTTATATTCAAATCTGGATTATTCTGATACGGTGTCACTTCAGAAAGTAGCTTCGTTCATTTCTGATTGACCCTCTTTGTTAGAATTAGAAACTTTTTTTTTTTTGAAAAACAATATTTTGTATCTAACGACCTTTATAATAATAAAAAACCGAGTCCTGTATTTGTCATTGGCATTAACCTCTCTCTAATTCTGTAATTATGGCACCAGTGAGTACAAAAGGTAAATTATGGTTATTTGACTTATGCAGCAAATTAATTGGAGAAACTGATGACAAATATTCTGTGAAGAACTACAAGGTCTTGCCCCATGCAGTCCCGTTTTAGTGACCATTTGATTATGTAGGCATTATACAAATGCCTCAATTTAGGACACCCTTGCTGTCTTAGTAGGTCAAGTGTATGAAAATTTATGCAGAAGAAATAAACTCTAATTTATTGATTACTGGAATCTTAATATATGAAGGCTCTAAGTAAATATTTGATAAGTTGATGGTAGCAGCGTTAATTTTTAAATGTTCCAAATTCCTAGTTTTGTTTTGCTTTTGTTTTTACAAAAGCTTTAACATTTAGTAGTAGGGCAATCAAATGAATCAATTCCCACTGCCGTGCTTCATGGAAAGGGAAAAATGTCTGCCTTTGGGTCTAATCTGCCTCCCAGGCGAGCTTACAAGTACTAGAACTCTAACTGCAACTATAATGGCACAGGAAAAATGCATGTGTGTAATATGCTTGTCAGCTTCGGCAACAATTCAGGTGTACATACACATATACTATAAGTAAACAGGTCCCCTATAATACTTAAAACACAAGTGTTTGATCTACAAATATTTTGTTCTTAATACTTAAAATGCTTCTAATGTTTTAAAAGACAAAACTCCACCATGATATCACATTGAACATTAAAATTATTCCCACGTCAACACTTATTTCAGATAAACAATTGATAAGTGAGTTATCTTGGTAACCACTAAAGGCACCTGGTGAGAAAAGCATCCACTAAATTTTACGTATTAAAAAATTAAAGAGACATCTAATGCAGAGTTCAAACCTTTATGTTGAATTGTTAAAGAGTCATTACTGATTTCATGACACTGATAAGTGTTTAAGTTGAAATGATTTTAAAAAATGCAGAGAAAATGCTAACAAAATGTTATATAGTTCCCCTAAAGATGCTTCTTCTAGCCTCCCAAGTATTAAACGTGACAGATCTAGATATTAAGTACATATAAAGTATGTATTTGTTAGTCATCTATAAATTTTGAGTACATTTCCAGTGATATACCTTTATCTTTTGGAAGAGAGGAACTAAACCTGCCATTTCTTGGGCAAAATGGATTATTCATAAGGTCTTTCCCTTCCCATTTATTCTAATTGCTAAGTTTTTATTCAGTAAGCTCTTGGCACCTAGTGATTAACCAGTGACAGCAGAGAGTAGTGACCAAGAGAGATGGAGAGAACATGGTGTAAGACAGTATATAAGGACAGTAAGCCACTGTATTTGTGGAACCGCTGCATGTCAAAACTCCTTAACACTCTAACAAGGCATTTTTGGTCTTTAAGATTAAGGACAGTCCTTACATGAGAGACTCAGTTTCAAAGTAAAGTGCATCAAAAAGCAAATTATACTTCAGAAACAACTTTACAGAGGTAGCCACAAACCCAGTTGTTTTAGATTGGCCTTCTAAATGAAGTCAGCACATGGATCCACGTGTCATTACCCATGACACGGGTAAGTGTCATGGAGGTCAGTGATTATGTAACTGTAACTGAAAGAAAAAGGCACAGCTCTGCAGATGCCCAAGAGAAGCCGGCATGTTCAATATGGATGTAGAGGGGATAATGCCCATGACAACTGATTGAAACACAACTGTCAGCAGCCTTAACACAGGCTAAGACTGGGTTAAGCCCCAGGAGATGCAGAGAATGACAGAGGAAACAGTGCTCTAAGGGCACAGTACAGAAGGTAGCTTGGAGTGTGCTGTGTTTCCAAGGGCCTTTTAAGTTGAGTGGTTGAGTAAAAGAGGGTGGAGGCAGGCTGTTCTACTTCCAATTCATGGATAAATCTTATTTTCTCAGTGTAATACAGAGGCTGTTCTTCTATGATTTGCAAACACTACTTGTTCTTATCATTGGAACAGCATACTGCTATCAAGAAATAGGGAAAAGAGAGTAAAAAATATGTGTGGAAAGAATAATATGGGTTTCTAACTGAGTGCTTGCTTTTGAAGAGCCAAAAGCAAACAAACCAAAAATCCTAAGAGCAGCAAACATCTTCATCTGTTATATTACTGAATTACTCTTTTTTAAAATTCTTATTTCATAGGAGAGATATTTACAATTTTAAATTACAATGTTTGAAAAACGTTGAAAATAACCTGAAAGGGGAAAGTTGACCTAGGCCATTCCCTTAAAAAAACCCAAACTTTTGTATAATAGTAATCCCTGAACTGATTATTTTTGAAGGTTTTTCGGATGATCTGATGTGCGAGTTTAGTTTATTTTACTATTTAGTTGTTTGGAATAGTAGAGCATTATATGACGCTCTTACTGGAGGCTTAATGGTGTTAAGAGATTAAAAGCTTTCACATTGTTTGGTTTTTACATCTATAAATAAAACAAGTTGATATCATTTTCTAATATTTAGCTTACATACATTTTTATGAAAATTCTGTGGGACTTGGAAAGTGTATGGATTAGCATAAGAAACAAAATATTTTTCCATCTTTCTCACTTGGAGTTTCAGATAGCAGCATTTTAATCATCTCTTCCATTAAACCAAGATTACGCAAAAGCGTTTGAGGACACTGAGGACTGGCACTTCTAATTTTGCTTCAGAAACCAGTAATCTAAATGTCGGGTATGGAGGTCAGTTACACCACTGTCTTTGTATAATCAGTCATTAAAAAACATTTTGGGGACATTTCTCAGAAGTCTCATCCCTGTATTTTTGTTCTTAACACATCTCACCACAAACTCAACCACACCTATGGTTTGCAAACTTTGGGAAATGTCAGTATATGCCATTATCATGGTTATTAGTACTATTATTTGTTAAAAACCCTTCAAAGGATGTTTATGTGACTTATATATAGTTAGTATTTTAATTTGGACATTCTCCAGTTTTATGCAAAGATTAAAACTAGGCAGCTTCATTTTATAGAATTGTCACCTTTTATATGGCTATAGGGATGACTTGGTGTCTATAATTATTATGTATATATGTTGGACTGAAATCAAGCTTAAAATCTTCCATATTTCAAGTGTTTCTGTTCTAAGCAGTAGGTACAGAAAATAATGACATAGTTGTGTCTAATTCGGTATAGTTCAGCACCCTCCACAGCTGTCAATCCCTGATTTGATCTACTTTTACCAGACTGAACAGATCCTTGAATTTACTTTTGTGTATATCCTTCCTTCTTGCTCACACTAGGAATCAGACTGATGCTGGAAAGATGCATCTTCAGACTCTATTGAGGAACTCCAGATTGAGACACGTTGGCATTGAGTCCATGGTTAGAGAAGATGGATTAAATGGAAACAAAACAGGAAACATGTGCTTGGCATCTAATAGTTGCTGAGGGTCATTCCACTCTTGTAGGTGTGCCCGGATCATTCGTATAAAGGCCACTCTTACCCGTTCTTCAAATTCATTCAGGGAGGATAAAGGTTTAACATTTTGATAATCTGCTGGGTGCTGAGGGAGGTACACAGGGAGCAGATGGCCTCTACATCTTCCTGGGTTTTCTTCTTTAATTGCAGGTGCTGGGCTGCTTGGATCAGAGGTTCCACGGTCTGAACTACTCCACTCTGGTGAAGGTTTCTTCCCTGAAGCCAGTCCCCAAGCTGACTTATATTGTACCTGAGTTGCACACCTGTGCTCCAAGAGCAGAGGTCCTTCCACGGAAGCAGGTTGTTAAGAGTCACTGCATTGATCATGTAGAAGAGCTGTTTGAACACCTGCAGGATGATCGCAGGGTCCAAGCCCTGGTCACACAAGACTATGAAAGGCATTCATCTGGCATGCTGGAGGAGAGCTTCCGGTAGCCAGTGGGCGTCACACCAGATAGACCCTGAATGTTCTCATTTTCCAACATGGCAGAAACTGTCATCAGCTGCAACACACCCTCGGCAATTTTAATGAGCTCCTGGTAGACCTGAATGGAAAGGTCACTCGGCACCTGACGGTGTTCGGTGATGTCCAGCGGAAAGAGAAGGATTTCCAGGGCATGTCGGAGTACCACAAAGAGGGCGAGGCCCTCCTCATCCGGAACCTGGTGACAGACTTGAAGCCCAAGATACCATAGGGAGCAGTGCCCTGTCTCCCCGCCTACATCCTCTACATGTGCATCTGACACGCGGACTACTCCAACGACGATCCCAAGCTGCACTTCCTGGTGACCTCCACCATCAATGGCATTAAGAAAGTCCTGAAGAAGCACAAAGATGACTTCGAGATGACGTCATTCTTGTTATCCAACACCTGCCGCCTTCTTCACCGTCTGAAGTAGTACAGCAGGGATGAGGGCTTCATGACTCAGAACACTGCAAAGCAGAACAAACACTGCCTTAAGAACTTCGACCTCACCGAACACCGTCAGGTGCCGAGTGACCTTTCCATTCAGATCTACCAGGAGCTCATTAAAATTGCCGAGGGTGTGTTGCAGCCGATGACAGTTTCTGCCATGTTGGAAAATGAGAACATTCAGGGTCTATCTGGTGTGACGCCCACTGGCTACCGGAAGCTCTCCTCCAGCATGGCAGGTGAGGTCGAAGTTCTTAAGGCAGTGTTTGTTCTGCTTTGCAGTGTTCTGAGTCATGAAGCCCTCATCCCTGCTGTACTACTTCAGACGGTGAAGAAGGCGGCAGGTGTTGGATAACAAGAATGACGTCATCTCGAAGTCATCTTTGTGCTTCTTCAGGACTTTCTTAATGCCATTGATGGTGGAGGTCACCAGGGAGTGCAGCTTGGGATCGTCGTTGGAGTAGTCCGCGTGTCAGATGCACATGTAGAGGATGTAGGCGGGGAGACAGGGCACTGCTCCCTATGGTATCTTGGGCTTCAAGTCTGTCACCAGGTTCCGGATGAGGAGGGCCTCGCCCTCTTTGTGGTACTCCGACATGCCCTGGAAATCCTTCTCTTTCCGCTGGACTGTGATCTGCCTCTTGAGCTCATGGCGCTTCCTCTCACTCTGGGCCAAGGCCTGGGCAACTTCTAGGTCATGGGCTTTCTTCATGTAAACCTTCAGTTACTTTTAGAGCTTCCTCTCATTCTTTTCCTCTCACTTTATTTTTCACCACAGAACTTCCTATCAATTAGTATGTTGAATATTTTGCTAAACTTTATTTTCTTCTCCCTCAATTAGAATATTTGCTCCTTGAGTACAAGGATTTGAGCCTGTTATGTTCACTGCTGAATTTTAGGCTCCTGGAAGATACTCAGCATTCAATAGAGACCACTCAATAAATAGATGTCAAATAAATGAGTCTGTAAGTTCATCAATTTATTTGCCCATGTGCACTAACTTTTGCCCATATACATCCAATAACTCTTGTTATATGAAATCAGCTTTACTATTTGGTTAATCTAATATTTTCAAAATATATGTGTGTGTATATAAATATATACAGAGATCATAGATCATGTGTCAGATCATATATATGACTGAAATACATAAAAATATATACACATATATATGACTGACATATATAAATATATATACACACATATATGACTGATATATATATGTACATATGTATACCTTATGTAAGTGGAATCAGGCAGTATTCAAACATACTTTCAATTAGTGATGACTATAGTTTAAATAAGAGAAAGTTTAAAGCTTCTGATAATTTAAATAACAGAAAGCAAACATCACTACTACTAGTTTTTGGGGAAAAAGATTACAAATAGGGATATTGTGATAAAAGTGTACAATATTATTTACATTTGTGCACTTAGATCCACGTTCAAACTTTGGCTCACCTATACATGTATAGCACATTTGAATATGTGCTACATTATGCCATTTATAAAGACTGAAAATAACATTTTATAAAACATTATTATTTATTTTGCAACCTCATGAGCTTGGTTTCAAAACTACCTCAATTGCATAGCATAATCCTAGTGATGGAGAACAGATCAGTGGCTGCCAAGGGTTAGGGTTGGTTGGAAGATGTGATTAGTGAGGGATAACATGAAAACATGTTGCACTTTCTTTGTGGTGATAGGACAGTTCTGCATCCAGATTATGGTGATGGATACATAAATCCACACTTCATAGATCTATACACACACATCACACATACATTCACACACACCTGTACATGTAAAATCCTTTGAAATATGAATAGTGTCTGAACCTGAGTTAATGGTATGGAAACAATGTCAATTTCCTGATTTTGCAATGTACTAGGTTAAGGTAGAAATAATCACTGGGGAAAGTTGGCTGAAAATAACACAGTCATTCTTTTTACTATTTTTGTAACTTCATATGAGTTAAATTATTTTAAAATAAAAGGTATTAAACAAATACAAAAATCTGAAAGTTCAAAAGTGAAAGCCCATATGAATTTGGACATATTATTGGATTTCTTTCATAGACCTTGATTTCTTCACCTGTAAAAATGGAATAATAGTATGATTCATATCTCATTATTGTCATGCTTAAATCATACCATTTATTTAAGTGCCTGTATACATATATACACACATACACACACATATATGTCTATATATATGACTGACTTAGGTCTATGACTTAAGATGAGGAAATTGGAATTTTCCAGAACATTTGTGAATTGATTTGTTCTTATGTTTCACCAACTGTCATGGTAAAGGACACCTTAGCCCTAGTACATAGTATGAAAATACATAAATGCTTCTATTTGCCATAAATTTCTCTTGGTTAAGCTTCATAGAATTTTTTTTGTTTATGACACAGAAATATGACCACAAAGCACATGTGTACCACAGTACAAATTTCATGTATTTTGTCTCTTTGTATTATGTTTTCTTTACATTTATGTCTTTTCAAGCTAATAATTCCTAATCTCCTAATATAGTGGGCCTTTCAAGCACTAACTTCTTTAGACAGTCATGTTCTTTTAACTGGAATCCACGGATAAAGTTATCAAAGCATGGAAAAGGGTGAAGAACCTTGACTCCTTCCCCTCTCCATCCCCCATTGAATTCAATTCGGCCCAAACTTGTATTTGTTTTGTTCCTCTGGAAAAGAAACTATAGTCATTACCCTCAATAACTATACAATCTAGTTAGGGAGATAGGACTTCAGAGTAGGATTTCTTAGTTTTGATTTTGATTATCTTACCTTCAGATATTTGGAAAGACCCAAATGCTGTATGATTGTGGACTGCATGTAGTATGAGTGGAAAACAACAGTAATAAATGTTACTTATGACTTTATTATATTGTTAGGATTGCCAATAGTTAACACTTACTGAAGGAAGATTTAAATTGAATATTTCCAAATGGGAAAATTTTAAAAAGCAGGTGAGTCAATAAAGTTTAGGACCCAGAATCTACTGAGATAAAAACTCAATGAGAATTAGTTCTCTATTGGTGGTGTAGCAATTCTTGAGGTTATCTTTGAGGACTCACATGAGAGCTAAACAATGAAAAAGGGCTGAGACCATCTCAAGGGGTGGAGAACACCTTCCTTTCTTGTTCAGATGATGCTCTGAGACATTGCCATTTATTTTGACTGCCTCTTTTTAAACAAACTTCCACTTAGGAAGTTAAAATCACCTATAAACCAATAGTCACAAAATAAGTGGGGAACTCAGTGTCTAAGCATTATTGTTCTGCCAGACACAGTACTGGGCACTTACATAAACGCTATGATTTAAGCATGACAATAATGAGATAGGAATTGTACTATTATTCCAGTTTTACAGGTGAAAGAAATTGAGGTCTATAAAATAAATCAAATAATATGTTCAAATTCATAGGGTTTTGATTTTAGAACTTTTAGATTTTTTGTTTAATACCTATTATTTTTAAATAATTTGACTCAACTCAGAAGAAGTTAAAAAATACTAAAAAGAATGACTGTGTTATTTTCAGCCAGCTTTTTCCCAATGATTATATCTAACTTAACCTAGTACATTGCCAAAATCAGGAAATTGACAGTGTTTCTATACCATTAACTCAGGTTCAGACCCTATTCATATTTCAAAGGATTTTACATGTGCTCTTGTGTAGGTGTGTGTGAGTGCATGTGTGATGTGTGTATAGATCTATGAAGTGTGGATTTGTGTAACCATTACCGTAATCTGGATGCAGAACAGCTCTATCACCACAAAGAAAGTGTAACATGTTTTCAGGTTATCCTTCACTAATCACATCTTCCAACCAACCCTAACCCTTGGCAGCCACTGATCTGTTCTCCATCACTAGGATTATGCTATGTAATTCAGGTATTTTTGAAGCCAAAGCTCATGAGGTTGCGAAATAAATAATAATGTTTTATAAAATGTTATTTTCAGTCTTTATAAATGGCATAATGTAGCACATATTCAAATGTGCTATACATGTGCAGGTGGCAAAGTCTGAACATGGATCTAAGTGCCCGGATGTAAAAATATTGTACGCTTTTATCACAACATCCCCATTTGTAATCTTTTCCCCCAAAAGCTAGTAGTAGTAGCTAGTAGTTTGCTTTCTCTTATGTAAGCTATCAGAATTATAGTCATTACTAATTGAAAGTTGTCCGGAGCCATGAGGCCCAGAATTAGCCGACCTCTGTTGCTTGATCTCCGCAAAGCGGAGACAGGACGGCACATTCCCGGGTTCTTTATTTACAAACCCTTCCCGCGCGCGCCTAAGTTTTCCCGCGCGCGCCAAAACTGTTGCCGCGCGCGCCCAAAGCTTTTCCCGCGCGCGCCTAAGTTTTTCCCGCGCGCGCCCAAACTGTTCCCGCGCGCGCCCAAACTGTTCCCGCGCGCGCGTAAACATTTTCCCGCCCAGGAAGATATGCAGCCTAGGACGCAGGCGCGATCCCGCGCCTGGGAAAAGTACAAACCCACGGCGCATGCGCGATTGTAATTTGAGAAGACCCGGCCCCCCGTCACCGCCCTGGCCCAACCTCTTCCTCTGCCAGCCTATATAAGGCATGACCCTGCATTCAATAAACGAGACTTGATCAGGCTACTTGTCTTGTCTCCATTTCTTGTGTTTTCTTGTCTCCTCCATTCCCACTCCCCCTTCCAGGGCCCGTTCGACTGTCCTGCAGGTCAAGACACCTGGCGCCCGAACAGGGACCTGGACACGGGGGAAATAGTGAGGAAGAAGGCACTAAAGTCGGCCGAAAGTGAAAGTGGAAGAAATTCCTCCGGATGTCGTGGGAGCCTGCCGCGTTGGAACCAGAGGTGAGTAATAGTGTCTGATTATGGGACAAGAATTAAGCCAGCATCAGATTTATGTAGGGCAATTAAAAGAGGCTTTAAAAACACGAGGAGTAAAGGTTAAAAGTAATGATTTGTTTAAGTTCTTTGATTTTGTAAAAGAAACCTGCCCTTGGTTTCCACAAGAGGGGACCATTGACATAAAGAGGTGGCGTAGAGTGGGAGATTGTTTTCAGGATTATTATAGTACTTTTGGACCAGAGAAGGTCCCGGTGACAGCCTTTTCCTATTGGAACTTAATCAAAGATATAATAGATAAAAAGGAAAAAGAAAAAGATCCTGAGGTAATGGCGGTGGTTACTCAGACTGAGGAAATATTAAGAGGCAGTTCCCAAACCGACCTTGAAAAATCCATACCTAATAAAGAAACAGAACTTATATCGCTACAAAGCGACTGGGGTCCCCTCAATAACAAACATAGAAACATCAAATAAGGAAAAGGCTAAAAAATACCCAGTTTTACCTACAACTAATGAAAGCAAAAGTAAAAATAACCTTAACCCTTCAGAAGTAAACTGGGATAATTTTGAGGAAGAGGCAGCAAAATATCATAATTCTGACTGGCCACAAACTCTTACTTATCCCCCTCCCTATAATAAGGCTTCTGCCCCCGAAGTTATGGCAGTAATAGACCCAAAAGAGGAGCTTAGAGAAAAAATTGCACAACTTGAAGAGCAAATAAAGCTCGAAGAACTACATCAGTCTTTAATCACTAGATTGCAGAAATTAAGGACAGGAAGTGAGAGCGTTCAATACCCTAAAGGAATAGAGAAACACTCTCACCCTCAGAGACCCGGACAGCATGTCCCAAAAGGAAGGTCACTTGGTAGTAGGGATAGGGAGGATTCCTCTCCTCGAGATGTTTTTCCGGTAACGGAAACTACAGATGCGCAGGGCCGAGCCTGGAGACACCACAATGGGTTTGAATTTACTGTAATAAAAGAACTAAAAACTGCTGTCTCGCAATACGGAGCTACTGCCCCATACACCCTGGCCATAGTCAAATCTGTGGCCGAAAATTGGCTCACTCCCATAGATTGGAATACCTTAGTTAGAGCAGTTCTTTCCGGAGGCGACCATCTGATTTGGAAGTCAGAATTTTATGAGAATTGTAGAGATACGGCCAAGAGAAACCAACAAGCCGGAAATGGTTGGGATTTTGATATGCTAACTGGCTCGGGTAATTACACAGAAACCGATGCTCAGATGCAGTATGATCCTGGACTGTTTTCTCAAATTAGCAGTGGCTACCAAAGCCTGGAGAAAACTTCCTGTTAAGGGGATCCAGGAGCCTCGCTCACGGGGGTCAAACAAGGACCTGATGAGCCATTTGCAGACTTTGTACATAGACTTTTAACCACGGCCAGCAGAATATTTGGAAATGCCGAGGCAGGGGTGGATTATGTAAAACAGCTAGCTTACGAAAACGCTAACCCAGCTTGTCAGGCAGCAATCAGACCTTATAGAAAGAAAACAGACTTAACAGGCTACATCCGCCTCTGTTCAGACATAGGCCCTCATATCAGCAGGGCTTGGCTATGGCTGCTGCCTTTAGTGGACAAACCGTAAAAGACTTCCTCGCTAGTAAGAATAAGAATAGCAGGGGGTGCTTTAAGTGTGGAAAAATGGGACACTTCGCTAGGGATTGTAAGGGAGAACTAGCTAAGACCTTAGAGGCAAAAGCTCCAGGCCTCTGCCCTAGGTGTAAAAGAGGAAAACATTGGTCCAACGAATGTAAATCTAAAACTGACAATCAAGGAAATCCCCTAACACCTCAACAGGGAAACGGATTGAGGGGCAGCCCCAGGCCCCGAAACAAGCTTATGGGGCGGTCAGTTTTGTACCAACCAACCACAATCCGTTTCACAGCTTAGTAGAGCAACCCCAGGAAGCGCAGGATTGGACCTCTGTTCCACCTCCCACACAGTATTAACCCCTGAAATGGACCCCAGGCCCTAAGTACGGGTATATATGGGCCCCTACCCTCAAACATGTTTGGATTAATCCTAGGGAAGAGCAGCGTCACCATGAGAGGCCTACAGGTCTTTCGGGAATAGTTGATAGTGATTATATAGGAGAGATCAAAATCATGGCCAAGGCTATTGACAACATCATTATCATTCCTCAAGGGGATAGAATAGCGCAGTTACTCCTGTTACCATTGCTAAAAACAGCTAATAAAGTCCAATCGCCCCTAAGGGGAAAGGGAGGATTCGGATCCTCAGACATCTACTGGGTACAGCCCATTACTAATCAAAAACCCTCTCTCACCTTGTGGCTAGACGGAAAGTTATTTACAGGACTGATAGACACAGGGGCTGATGTAACAATATTAAACAACAAGATTGGCCCTCCAGTTGGCCCACTTCAGAGACCTTAACAAATTTACGAGGAATCGGGCAAAGTAATAACCCTAGACAAAGTTCCAAATATCTCACCTGGAGAGATCAAGAAAGTAACCCCGGTCTCATTAAGCCATTTGTTATCCCTGATTTGCCTGTTAACCTTGGGGTAGAGATCTTCTCTCCCAAATGAGGGTCATGATGGGTAGCCCAAATGATATAGTCACTGCACAAATGTTGGCTCAGGGCTACCACCCTGGGAAAGGGTTAGGAAGAAGAGAAGATGGCATTTTGCAGCCAATCCCAGCCATAGGAAAATTAGATAAAAGGGGGCTTGGAAATTTTTAACCGTGGCCATTGACATGCCTGCACCCCAAAAATTTGCTGATCCAATCACTTGGAAGTCAGATGAACCCGTTTGGGTTGATCAATGGCCACTAACCAATGAGAAGCTTGCCGCTGCCCAACAGCTAGTGCAGGAACAATTAGAGGCAGGACACATTATAGAAAGCAACTCTCCTTGGAACACCCCCATATTCGTCATAAAAAAGAAATCCGGAAAGTGGAGACTCTTACAAGATTTAAGAGCAGTAAATGTTACTATGATACTTATGGGTGCTCTGCAGCCAGGGCTACCCTCTCCGGTAGCAATCCCTCAAGGATATTTTAAAATTATCATAGACCTTAAGGATTGCTTTTTTACAATTCCCCTTCATCCTACTGACAAAAAAGATTCGCCTTTAGCTTACCATCTATAAATTTCAAAGAACCAATGAAGCGATACCAATGGAAAGTGTTACCTCAAGGTATGGCCAACAGTCCCACCTTGTGTCAAAAAATGTGGCTACAGCCATACACTCAGTTAGAGAGACATGGAAACAAATGTATATTATACACTATATGGATGACATTCTTATAGCAGGACAAGTAGGAGAACAAGTCTTACAGTGTTTTGCCCAACTCAAACAGGAACTAACCACAGCGGGGTTACAAATAGCTCCAGAAAAAATACAACTACAAGACCCTTATACATATTTAGGTTTTCAAATAAATGGACCTAAAATTACAAATCAAAAAGCCGTTATCCGTAAAGATCAGTTACAAACCCTCAATGATTTCCAAAAGCTCCTTGGAGACATAAATTGGCTTCGACCCTACTTAAAACTCACCACAGGAGACTTAAAACCCTTATTTGACACCCTGAGAGGTGACCCCAACCCTAAGTCCCTTAGGTCGTTATCAAAAGAAGCTCTTTTATCACTTAATAGGGTAGAGACGGCCATTGCTGAACAATTTGTTACTAACATAGACTATTCACAGCCTTAACCCTTTTAATATTTAACACAACACTAACACCCACTGGTTTATTCTGGCAAAATAACCCTATTATGTGGGTCCACTTGCCTTCATCACCCAAAAAGGTATTACTCCCCTATTATGATGCCATAGCAGATTTAATTATTCTAGGTAGAGACAATAGCAAAAAATATTTTGGAATTGAACCCTCTATGGTCATACAACCTTATTCTAAGCCACAAATCCATTGGTTGATGCAAAATACTGAAGCGTGGCCAATTGCTTGCGCCTCTTATGCCGGTAACTTAGATAACCATTACCCGCCAAACAAGCTTATTCAATTTTGTAAGCTACATGCTTTTGTCTTCCCTCATGTCACCAGTAAATACCTTTAGACAATGCCTTATTAGTATTCACTGATGGGTCATCCACAGGAACTGCTGCATATACCTTTGCAGACACCACTGTTAAATTCAAAACCAGCCATACTTCAGCTCAGCTAGTAGAATTGCAGGCCCTAATCGCAGTGCTGTCAGCCTTCCCTAATCAGGCCCTAATATTTATACTGACAGTGCATATTTAGCTCACTCAATACCTTTACTTGAGACCGTAGCACAAATCAAACATGTGTCAGACACAGCCAAGTTATTTTTACAATGCCAACAATTAATACATGACAGATCAACACCTTCTTTCTTGGACATATTAGAGCTCATTCAGGACTACCAGGACCTCTATCCCAGGGCAACCAACTGGCTGATATGGCAACCAAGATAGTAGCCATAGCTACAAATACAAACCTAGCCCAAGCACAGGCTATTCATGCCTTACACCATCTTAATGCTCAAACTTTGAGACTGATGTTTAAGATAACTAGAGAACAAGCAAGACAAATAGTTAAACAATGTCAGACCTGTATAACATACCTGCCAGTCCCTCACTTAGGAATTAACCCAAGAGGACTAGTTCCCAACATGATCTGGCAAATGGATGTCACTCATTATTCAGAATTCGGTAACTTAAAATACGTCCATGTATGTATAGATACATTTAGTGGATTATACTGGCCACCCTACAAACAGGCGAAGCTACCAAGCATGTTATAGCTCATTTACTACACTGTTTCTCCATAGTTGGAAAGCCTAAACAACTAAAAACAGACAATGGTCCTGGCTATACATCCAAAGCCTTCCAAGACTTCTGTCTTAAATTACAAATAAAAACATTACTGGAATCCCTATTACCCTCAAGGACAAGGAATAGTTGAAAGAGCACATCTATCCTTAAAAACCACCATTGACAAAATAAAAAAGGGAGAATGGTACCCTACTAAGGGCACCCCTAGAAATATCCTTAATCACACACTTTTTATTTTAAATTTTTTAAATTTGGACAACCTGAACAGATCAGCAGCCGATCGATTTTGGCATTCTGAGTCCAAAAAACAATTTGCCATGGTTAAGTGGAAAGACCCCTTAGACAACACATGGCATGGTCCAGACCCAGTGTTAATCTGGGGAAAAGGCTCAGTTTGTGTTTTTTCCCAAACTCATGATGCAGCCAGATGGCTGCCAGAGCGACTGGTAAGACAGGTACCTAACAATAGTCAATCCAGGGAGTAACTCTCTCCCTGAGAGTACTCTTTTCCTCTATTGCAGAGATGAACTCCAACTACAAGCCCCTCTGGACCATGGTGCTGATCTGCCAAGCATTCCAGGTTCATGCCGGCTTCGGTAATCCCCATGAGGCCCGTACATATATACAACAATGATATGGTAAGCCCTGTGATTGTTATGGGAGATATGTGACCTCCCTCCAAATAAGTACATCTCAACTGTGTCCTGCTCCGCTCACACAGCATACCTGCCTAGTGACTCCCTTAAGTGGAGATGTGTGTCAACCCCAAGATTATCTAGCAGAGGGGGTACCACAGCCTGCCCTTGTGACACATTTGAGACTGCTATGCATAGTTCCTGCTACACTACTTATTTAGAATGTACCTCTGGCGGTAAAACATACTATACTGCTATCTTAACAAGATCTAGAACCCCCACTATAGGGGCCAGTAGTGTTCCTACAGTTGTAGGAAATACCAATAACATTATATCAGCTGGCTGTACTGGAATTGTAGGACAGCCTGTCTGCTGGAATATTCACCCCCCCCTTCATATCTCTGATGGAGGAGGACCACAAGACAAGGTCCGAGAAATTAGGGTACACAAAAAACTTGAAGAGTTGCAAAGGTCCCTGTACCCGGAAATTCACTACCACCCCTTGGCCTTGCCCAAAGCCCGAGGGAAAGAGAAAGTTGATGCCCAGACCTTTGCCCTCCTCACGGCTACTCATAACCTGCTTAACAATTCCAACTCTAGTCTGGCTAATGACTGCTGGCTGTGTCTGCAATCAGGAGATCCTGTTCCTCTTGCCATACCCAGTAATAACTTAAATTATACATCCAATACCCCTTGCACCATAATTCCTCCCCTTAAAGTACAACCTTTAGAATTTCCTAGTTCCTCTTGCATCTACTCCCCTCCCCTTAATAACACTTACTACCTTGATGTAGGATTCAATGAGTTCAATAATTGTTCCACCATAGCAAATATTTCCCAACCTGTGTGCCCCAAACAGCTCAGTTTTTATATGTGGCAATAATAGGGCTTATACCTATTTACCTACTAACTGGACAGGACGCTGTGTCTTAGCCACACTTTTGCCAGACATAGACATTATCCCTGGAGATGAACCTGTACCTATCCCAGCTATAGATCACTTTTTAGGAAGAAACAAAAGGACAATACAATTTATCCCCTTACTTGCAGGATTAGGCATCACTACCACTGTAGCAACTGGGGCTACAGGCCTAGGGGTTTCTGTTACTCAATACACCAAATTGTCTCATCAATTGATCTCAGATATGCAGGCCATCTCAAGTACTATACAAGATTTACAAGATCAGGTAGATTCTCTGGCAGAAGTAGTGCTCCAAAATAGAAGAGGCCTAGATTTACTAACTGCAGAACAGGGAGGCATCTGCTTGGCTTTACAGGAGAAGTGCTGTTTCTATGCCAATAAATCCGGGATCGTCAGAGATAAAATCAGGCGTCTACAAGAAGACCTAGAAAAATGACGAAAAGAAATAACCGATAACCTGTTTTGGACTGGGTTCCATGGACTCCTTCCCTATCTTATGCCATTCCTGGGCCCCCTGCTTTGCCTATTGCTCTTACTCTCTGTAGGACCTTTGGTCTTCAATAAGCTCATGACATTCATTAAGCAACAAGTCGAGGCTATCCAAGCGAAGCCTATACAGGTCCATTATAATCGCCTAGAACAAGAAGATCGCGGTGGTTCATACTCACACCCATTATGACCACCTTCCCTATGCGCTGAACTGGACAGCCAATGACGGGTAAGAGAGCATCATCTCTCACTAACCTAAGACAGGAGGGCCGTCATAAGCTACTGCCTAATCCCATGACGGGTACCAGTGATGAGATGCATTACTCCAACCTAAGACAGGCGCAGTTCCCGAGGGACAATCTTCTAGCCGTAATTATATATAAAAGGGGGACCTGTCCGGAGCCATGAGGCCCGGAATTAGCCGACCTCTGTTGCTTGATCTCCGCAAAGCGGAGACAGGACGGCACATTCCCGGGTTCTTTATTTACAAACCTTCCCGCGCGCGCCTAAGTTTTCCCGCGCGCGCCAAAACTGTTGCCGCGCACGCCCAAAGCTTTTCCCCGCGCGCGCTAAAGTTTTTCCCGCGCGTCCAAACTGTTCCCGCGCGCGCGTAAACATTTTCCCTCCCAGGAAGAT
>NW_022681011.1:0-50328 GCF_009764315.1 Trachypithecus francoisi | reverse complement strand
CTAAAACTCAAATTGTCAGTTGCATCTAAACTTCCCTCTGTCCCACGGATAAGTTATACAGGCAAATGTAGAATTTAAGCTTGGACCAAGCTGAATCAAGAGCTGCAATTAAAGATTTCCCTAAGCCCAGAGGGGACCAGCAAATACTTGTAGAAGATTTTGGATTTCCTCTGAGTGCACAAGGCTCTGGGTAACCTGATTCTATAAACCAAATGTTATTGTCCCCATCAAGTTCAAGTGTTGAAATCTAATTCCCCATGTGATGATATTTGGAGGTAGGGCCTTGGGGAATGATTAGATCACAAAGGCAGGGACCACAGGAGTGGGATTAGTAGCCCCCATCAAAGGCACCATAGAGAACTCCGTCATCCCTTCTGTCATGTGAGGACATGGTAGAAACACGGCTGTCTGTGAACCAGAAGCAAGCCCACACCAGACTGGAATCTGCTGACCACTTCATCTTCAGAAATGAGAGAAATAAATTTGTTTATAAGCTTCCTCGTCTATGGCATTCTGTTTTAACCCCAGATTAGTTAAAAACACCAACATATCAACTTGTACACCAAATTTTGGAAATGGATGCTAAAACTATGGTGGCAAACGGTGATTGATCTGCCTGAGAAATGAACCTACTTGATCCCTCTTTGCAAAAAGCTGGAGGGAGAGTCAACACAAGCAAAAGTAGGTCAAAGTCTTCTAAAAGCCATACCTGAAGGGTTTTCAATATCACTTGATCAGATGGTAATTTAATCACACAAAAAACCACAACAAAACCCACAACTAGCAGAGGTTTTCAACATCACCTCAAAAACACCATCTACAGTATTAGGGAGTGAAAGAAGTCATGGAAGTTTGAAAAAGTCAAACTTTATTTCAATGTTATTGTAGAAACTTGAAATTCATAGTTGCGCTATGGATAAATCCTTGGGCAGGTGGAGGCATGGAGATTCTGGGGTGTAGCTGCTGAGTTGGAAAGCTTCCTTTGGAGAGGCTCCCTGGTCTCCTCACCCCCTGTCCTCCTGTCAAGAAGAGCCCATCCTGGGCGGCACATTATAGGCAAACGACCCAGCTGAGGGCAAACCTCCATGCCTAGAGGAGGAGGCCGCCTCTGGGAGCAGGAGGACCTGCTGGCACCACTGCTTACAGGCTCCTTTTTCTGCTCTCCTGCAGGCAGGCAAACACCCCCAGCAGCAGTAGCAGCAGGCTCTTCAGCAGCTGGGCTGCTGCTCTGCTGAATGAGAGAAGTCCCTCTCCGGTGAGGCAGAGGAGCCCAGATTGCACATCCTGGTCTCTGCCTCCATGGTTTCCACTGAGCCCTGGACTGGGAGCAGTGAGGGAGCTGCTGGCTGGAGCTGTGCTGGTCACCCCGTCTCTGTCACCTCTAGCTCCAGCCACACTTTCAGCTCAAGAGCTGAGGCTGGTAGAGCTAGAGCAGGTGCCATGAAGTCAGGCAGCTCCTCACTGGGGTGGTCCTGGGCAGTCCCATGGCAGGGGCAGGAGGGCTCTGGAGCTGCCTCTAGCTCCAGCACTGTCCCTGGAGGGGCCCTTTTCCTGGTACTGGTACTGGCTCAACAGCTGGCACTGGAAATAGCTGTATTTCTGCACCTGAAGCAGGAGCTGAAAAAGGGGAAAGGTCACCAGTATCACTCACTTTCCACTGGAATTTCTAAACATGAAAACAACCTCACTGAATTTAAAGGAATTTCAGCCTGAAAACATCAACCCTGGAAAGTCTTCCAGACTGCAGGTGACTTTGCCATGTGCCTGTGTCTCAATGAGTTCCAGAGGCTCCAGCTGGACAAGGACAATGTGCAGATGTGGCACTGGTGGGATCACTGGTGAGGCCTGGCCTGATAGCTCCATCTGGGGCCTTGGTGTCCATCTGGGACCTGCTGTCTACCTGGTGACTCCTGTCCTGTGGTAGGTACCTGGGGGGGCCTTATGCCACATGGCCAGAGGCATCTGGGGTGAGGGATGAGCCTACATGGGCATCATTGGAAAAGAAAGGCTCTCACTCCCACCATTCCTGAAGCAGCAGCCTCGAGATGTGGAGATGTAGCACGAGGACATCTTGTTCTCTTGAGCGTCTCCCACCAAGTGAGCTGGCTACGGGCTGACCCTAGGATGTGTGTGCCTAGTTACCAGAATAATTCTTCTTCTTCTTCTTTTTTTTTTTTTTGAAATAGAGTCTCATTCTGTTGCCCAGGCTGGAGTGCAGTGGCACGATCTTGGGTCACTGCAAACTCCGCCTCCTGGGTTCAATTAATTCTCCTGCCTCAGTCTCCTGAGTAGCTGGGATTACAAGCACTAGGTGTGTACCACCACACCCGGCTAGTTATCTTTTTATTTTTTTATTTTTAGTAGAGATGGGGTTTTACCATGTTGGTCAGGCTGGTCTGGAACTCCTGACCTCATGATCTGCCCACCTCGGCCTCCCAAAGTGCTGGGATTACAGGTGTGAGCCACGGTGCCTGGCCTGGTTACCAGAATTCTAAGTGCCATCAGGGTCTGTCGCCAAGGAAGTGAGGTTGCTTCTTTAAGGTTCCATCCCCTCAGCCTCTTCATTCCAGAAGACCTACTCAGGACCCCACTGGGCTGCTGACTGCTCACCCTCCCCACAGGTCAACTCCTTACCTGTACTCAGTTATGTTTCCCCAGGGCCTCTTGGACACCTGTGCCTGATGTTCACCAGGGGCCTAGGAATCCACTTGGTGCCTGGGATCCTACACGGGCCTAATGTTACCCTGCAGACTGGGTAGCCCCCTGGGGACCAGATAACCTGAGGACTGTGGTTGACCTGCGGGCTGATGTCCACCTGGGGACTGGGTATTTACCTGGGACCTGATGTGCACCTGGGGCCGAATGTTCCCCTCAGGGTGAATTCCACTTTGTTTCTGTATGTTCACCTGGGGCCTGATGTCTGCCTTAGATCTATGTCCCACTGGGGCCTTATGTTCACCAGGGACTTGTATCTAGCTGTGGCCTGATTACCTACTGCATCTTGTTGTTCACCTAAGGCCTCGTGTCTTCCTGGGCCTAGTGATCACCTGGGAGCTGGATACCAACCTGGAGCCTTGGTGTCCACTTGAGGCCTGATATGTGCCTGGGGCCTGATTGTCCACCTGGGGACTGGGTGTCCACTTTGGGTCTGATGTCCACTTGAAGTTAG
The DNA here is from genome assembly GCF_009764315.1 of Trachypithecus francoisi. Taxonomy (NCBI): domain Eukaryota; kingdom Metazoa; phylum Chordata; class Mammalia; order Primates; family Cercopithecidae; genus Trachypithecus; species Trachypithecus francoisi. The sequence goes on along the minus strand of NW_022681011.1, from coordinate 47,159 downwards.
GTGGACATCACCTAAGGCATGGTGTCTACCTGTGGCCTGATGTCCACATGAGTCTGGGGTTCAGCTGAGGCCTGCTGTACATCTGGGAACTTGGTGTCCATCTGAGGCCTGATGTCTACCTGGTGACTGCCATCCTATTGAGGCCTGATGGCCACCTGGGAATGGTCTATCCATGGAAACGGTTATGTCCACCTGGGAGTGGATGTCTACCAGGGGCTAGAAGTCCACTGTGACCCCGTATCCAACGAGGGCCTGATGTCCACCTGGGGCACAGTATTCACCGAGACCTGGGTGTTTACATAGGGCCTGATGTTCAGCTGGTGCCTAGATGCCCACCAGGGGCCTTGTGTTAACCTGGGGACTGGTATCTAGCTGGGTCCTAATGACCACATGGGTTGAATTATTCACCTAGAGTTTGGTGTTCACTTAGGGCTTGAGTGTCAGCCTTGGACCTGGTGTCCACCTGGGACTTGGGTTTCAAACTAGGGGTTGGTGTCCAGTTGAGACATCATGTGCACCTGGGGTCTGAGTTCACATGAGCCAAATTGGCGCAGGCCATGCAGGAGAGGGACGGCCCGGACCCTGATCGCATAAGGCTGCTCCTGAGCAAGGCTCAGAGCCCTCTGGATGTTGGCAAGGCCACTTCCAAGGCCTATGCAGCAGGTGGTGCTGATGGGCTCTTCTGTATTGCTGGAATAATCTGTGCTATTTTGCTTTGCATTCAGTTGATCATATATATGCAGACAACTATTGGAGGGGATTCACGGTGAGGTCTGGGGAGTGTTACTCATTCGGTATTAGTACTGCCCACCCCCACTCCAGATCCTGGAAAACGACGCAATTCCCATGAGCTGGAAAGATAGAAGAGAAATCTCACCACATTACCCTCGGAAAATTTGGCCCTGGGCCTGTCCCTTCAATATGGGTTAATGGCCAGTGGGGATGGGTGATGGGAACACATAAGAGAAAGGGAAATATGGTATCCCCCTAAAGGCAGAAATTATATGCACAATTTGTCATGGTAAAGTTCCCATCTTATTTCATATTCAGGGGATTGTATATATATATATATAGTGAAAGAATGGTGTAAATAAATAAAAGGTTAATTCCATGAAAAGATTTGAGTTTGTGGAATACAAAAAGAAGACAAGGATGTTAAACTTGGTGCCCTAAACAAAAGAAAGGAAAATTGTTGTACATAGTTATACAATCAATGTTAAAATATAACTTTGCACTCTATACACTTTAAGAAACTGCTGCGTCAGTTCAAAGCTTATAAACAATTGTGCTGCTGTATTGTCCCTGCAACCTTTTCCTCAAAGCCACACAGGTTTACTTCAATAGTCCTGTTTAGCACCTGTAACCGCAAGAGCCACCAAGTCTGAAATAAGACTTTGTTATGTTAACCATTAAGGCTTGCTTATCTAGTTTCATAAAAGAAGATCAAGATTCTCCAAAAAAGGTAACCAAGGAAAGAAGAACAAACTGTCCTTTCATGAAGAGAACTGTTCTTGATTAACTTCTGAAAATATCATGATGACTTACTTATAATTACGTAATCACCTGATGCTCTACTGATTGACAATTGTTCTATAAAATACTATATAAGCCTATAGTAAAAATCATTCGGGGCTGTCAGCCCTTTGCTGGGCTGCAGTCTTGTCTGTGTCCTCTTATATGTTGTGTCTGGTGTCTTTATTGTCTCTCGCCACCTTGCCTCTCCCCTTTGGGTACCTTGGCCACGCCAGGGCTGGACCCCGGCACCAAATGACCAACGGGGGCTGAATGTCAAGCTGGTGTCTGAAATTCACTGGGAGCCTGGGTATCCACCTGGGGCCGATGTTCACCTGGGACTAGGTGTCAATATGTGGCCTGATATAAACCTCCAGTTCAGTGTCCACTTGGGCCTGATGTCCACTGGGGGACTGATGTTCACCTTTGACCTGATATCCACCTGGAAACCGTGTATTCACTCATGGCCTGATGGTCACCTGGGGTTGAATGTCCAACTGTGGTCAGATGTGCACCTGGAACCTGGGCATCCACCTGGGGCCTGATGTTCAGCTGGAGCCTGGAGTTCACCTGAGGCATGAGGTCTACCTGAAGCTTGATGTTCATCTGGGTGCTGGATGTTCACCTGGGGCCTGATATCCACCTGGGGCCCAAGGACACTTCTCAGGCCTGATGTCCACAAGTTGGCCTCGTATTCATCTGGTGCCTCGGTGTTAATCTGTGGCCTAATGTACTCCTGGGTTCTAGTGTCTTCTTGGGACCTGAGGTCTACCAGGATCCTGGTATCCACCTGGGGCCAGGTATCCACCTAGAGCCTGATATTCACCTGAGGACTAGGAATCCACTTGATAACTGGTGCCTATCTGAGTCCTGATGTTAACCTTGGGACTGGGGAACCATCTGAAGCTTGATGTCCACTTAGGGCATAAGTGTCTATCTGGGGTCTTGTGTTCACACGGGGCCTGATGTCAACCTTGAGCCTAGGTATTCACCAGGGAACTAGTGTCCAGCTGTTCACTTGGGGCCTGGTGTCAACTTGAAGCAAGGTTGTCAACCTAGGACCTGATGTCCAGTCCAGTGTCCACCTTGGGCCTGTTTCCTACCTGGGGCCTGTGTGTCCACAGAGACCCTGGTGTCATTTTGGGGCCTAGGTATTTACCTGAGGGCTGGATATTCATTGGTGCATCATGTCTACTGGGGTCTTTGTGTCAATCTGAGCTCTGATATCCACCTAGGGATTGGGTATCTACCTAAGGCCTGGTGTTTACATGGGGCCTGTAACACCAGATTCCAGATGAACTCAGATGTACACCTGAGGCCTGATGTCCTCTGAGTTCTGTGTGTTCACGTAGGGCCTGCTGTCATCTTGGGACCTAAGTATTTACCTAGGACCTGGGTATCTACCTGGGGCCTGACTTCCAACTAATTCTTGTGTCAACATGGGGCCTGATGTCCACTTTGGGCCTAGGTAACCTCCTGATGACTAATGTCCACATGGTTCCTGAGGGCAACCTGAGACCTGGTATGGATTTAGAGCCTAGTATCTACCTGGGGTCCAGGTGTCCACCTGAGACCTGATGTTCACCTGGAGTGTAGGAATTCACCTGGGGCCTGGTGTCCACCTTGAGTGTGTGTATCCAACTGAGTGCTGGTGTTCGCCTGGATTCCAGTGTATACCTGGGGCTTGATGTACACATGGGGCCTGGGCATCCACCTAGGACCTGATGTTCAGATAAGGGCTGGAGTTCTCCTGGCCTGGTGTCCACATGGAGCCTAGGTGTACACCTGGATCCTGATGTCCAACATGGATGGGCCCAACGTACACCTGGGCCCCAGTAGCCATCAGATACTAGGAAACTCTCAAGCCCCAGGTGCATATAAAGCTCCAAGTGGCCACCTAGGCCATAGGGTGATATGCAGGGTCCAGGTGGACACTGAGTACAAGATGAACACCAGGCCCCAGGTGAACACCAAGCCTCAGGTGTCTACCTAGTCCTCAAGTGGACACCAGGCACTAGATTGACACACAGGTACCAGGTGGATATCAGGCCCCAGGTGAGCACCAGGCCCCAGGTAGTTGGGTTACATATACCATAGGTGGCCATCAGGTCCCAGGTCTATATCCACTCCCCAGCTGAACATCAGGATCCAGGTGGATACCCACGTCAGAAGTGAACACCAGGTTCCAAATGAACATCGGGCTCCAAGTGAACACACAGGCCCCAGTTCAATACCAGCCTCAGGTAGATATCAGGAACCAGGTGGACTCCAGGCCTAATGTGCATGCCTAGTCTCTTGGAATACATCATGTTCAAGGTGGACACCCAGACTCCAGGTAGACATCTGGTGCCAGGTGGACATCTGGCTGCAGGTGGACATCAGGCCCCAGGTGGATACCCAGTCTACAGGTGTAAATCAGGCCCCAGTATTTCATCAGGCCCCAGTTAAACACTTGACTAAAGGTGTGCATCAAGACCCAGCCTGACACTCAGGCTTCAGGGGCACACTGGGCCCAAAGTGTACACCCGTGCCCAGGTGGACATCAGGCCCAATGTGTACACCAGACCCTAAGTGGACATCAGGTTCCAGGTTGACACCAGTTTCTAGGTAGATCCTTAAGCCCCAATTGGTCATCAGGCCCAAGGTGGATACCTTGACCCCAGGGGGTCACCAGGTCACAGGCAGGCCCCAGGTGGACACTAGGCCCTAGGGTAACACAAGGTCTGGGAGGATTTCAGCCCCCATGTGGACTTTAGTCTTAAGGAGCTTACCTAGGCCCTAAGTGGACATCAGGCCCCCGGTTGACACAATGAACCAGGTAGAAGTCAGGCTCTAAGTAGAAACCCAGGCCCTAGGTAAATACTTCAGTTCCAAGCCAACATCAGGCCTTATGTGGACACCCAGACTCCAGGCAGACATCAGGCCCCAGGTGAACACTCAACTCAAGGTGGTCATCAGGCCCCAGGTTGACACATAGGCCTCAGGTAGACAACAGGCATAGGTGAACTTCAGGCTCCAGATGAACATCAGGCTTCAGGAAGAAATCTGTGCCCCAATTAAACACCAAGTCTTAGGTAGACATCAGGCCTCAAATGGATGCCCAGGCCCCAGATGGATATAAGGCCTCAGAGAAACACCAGACCCCAGGTAGACATTAGACACCAGGTGGACACTCAGGCCACAAGTGAACATCTGTCCCCAGGTGGACATCCATCCCAAGGTGGACATCAGGCCACAGATATACACCCAGGCCCCAGGAGAACTACAGGCCCCAGGAGGACACTCAAGCACCAGGAGGACAGCCAGTCCCTAGGTAATGACAAGGCCCCAAGTGGACATGATGTTCCAGATGGATATGAGGCCCCAAGTGGATACTAGGTGCAAGTGTACATCAGGCCCCAAGTGGACCCAGGTCTCAGGTGCACACCAGGCCCCAGGGGAACACTGGGCCCTAGGTAAGCATGCAGTCCCCGGTGGACAGCAGGTGCCAGGAGGACATCAGGACCCAGTTGGTCATCAAGCCACAGCTGAATATCAGTTCCACATGAACACCAGTCCTCAGGTGTGCACCTAGTCCTCTCACGTGCATCAGGTACCAGGATGACACACAGGCATGTGTCACACAGGATGTGTCACACAGAGTGTCACACAGGATGACACTCCAGGTGGATACTGGGCCCCAGGGGTACACCAGCTGAACTCTGGGCCTCAGTTGAACATCAGATCCCAGGTGGTCACCCAGGCCCTAGTTGAACACCAGGTAGTAGGTGGACACCAGGTCCTAGGTGGATGTCTGTGCTCCTGGTGAACCTCAGGCCCCAGTGGACACTCAGGCCCTTTATAGACATCTGGCTCCATGTGCACTCCCAGGGCCCAGGTATATATGAGGCCCCAGAGGAACACCAGCCCTTAGTCACCTAAGACTGAATTTCCCTAGGGCTGGAGATTGAGTATTCACCTGGGGCCTAGGAAACTACCTGGGGCCAGATGTCCATCTGGGGCCTGATGTCTACTATGGTTCAGATGTCCACCTACGGCGGGGTGTTTTTCTGGGACCCAGAGTCCACCTGACATCTTGGTATCAACCTGGGGCCTACGTGTCCACTTGGAGCCTGATGTGCACCTGAAGCCTGAGTTTTCACCTAGGATCTGATGAGCACATGGGGCCCAGGTTTCCATCTGAAACATCAGGCTCTAGATATACATCTGGGCCCCAGGTATACACTAGACACCAAAAGAACTCCAGACCCTATCTTAACATGGGGTCCTAGGTGGATGCCCAAGCCTCATGTCTACATTAGGCCCCAGGTAGACACGACTCCAGGTGGGCATCAGGCCTGATATAGTTTGACTCTGTGTCTCCACCCAAATCTCATGTTGAATTGTAATCCTCACATGTTGAAGGAGGGTCCTGGTGGGAGGTGATTGAATCACGGGGGCAGACTTCTCACTTGCTGTTCTCGCGATAGAGTTCTTACAAGGTCTGGTTATTTGAAAGTGTGTAGCACTTCCCCATTCTCTCTGCCTCCTCCTCCCCCATGGCAAAAAGAGCTTGCTTCCTCTTGGCCTTACATCATGATTGTAACTTTGCCGAGCCCTCCCAGTCCTGCTCCATATTAAGCCTGCAGACCTGTGGGTCATTTAAAACCCCTTTTCCTCATAAATTGCCAAATACCAGGTAGTTTTTTATAACAGTGTGAAAATGGACAAGGCGTTAGGATAATAACCATGTTGCAGGCCATAGATGGACATCTGGCTGCAGCTGGACACTCTTCCCCAGGTGGATACCTAGGCTCAAGGTTGACATTAGTCCCCAGGTAAACAACAAGCCCCAGGTGAATACCTGTGCCCCAAGTAGACATCAGGCCTCAGGCTGACACTCAGTACAAGCTCCACATTAGGCTCCAGGTGGGCACCCAGACTCCAGGTGGATACTGGGCCCCAGGGGTGCACCAGATTCCTGGTAGGTGTAAGGCCCCAGGAGGACACTAGAATCCAGGTGTACATAAAGCCACTGGTTGACACCAAGCCCTCAGATGAACACCAGGCCAACTGGTAGACATTAGGCACATAAGAATACTTGGGCACCAGGTGAGTATCAGGCCCCAGGTGAACATCAAACTTCAGGTGGACATCATTCTCTATGTAGACCCTAGCCCCAGCTAAACATCAAGCTCCAGGTGGAAGCCCAGACACCAGATTCACTTCTGGCCACAGTTGAACATCTGTCCCCAGGTGAACATCAGACTATGGATGGATAGCAAGTCCCTAGGTGGACATCAGGTCAAAAGGGAATATAAGTCTCTAGGAAGATATCTGGCCCCAGGTAGATACTGAACTAGCAGTTTACTTCAGGCCCCAGGTTGACAGCAAGGCCTAGGTAAACAGCAGGCCCTAGTTGAAGACCAGGCCCAGGTGGATACTGACCTAGAGGTTTACATCAGACCCCAGATTGACATTCAGTCCCCAGGTGGTCATGACACCTTAACTGGACACCAAGGCCTCAGGTTGACACCCAAGTCCCAGGAGGACACCAGGTCAAAGATGAACTCAAGACCTAATGTTGACACTCAAGCCCCAAGTGGACACCAGGCCCTAGGTGAATAATATGACCCAGGGGATCATTAGGACCCAGCTGCATACCAGTCCCCAGGTTTACACGAAGCCCCCAGTGGGTTCCTAAGCTCTAGTTGGACATGAGGTCTCTAGTAGACACCCAGGACTAAGGTGGACATCAAGCATCAGATGGACATCTGGCCGCAGATGAACATCAAGCCTCACATGGATACTTAGTCCCCAGGTAGACACCAGGCCCGCGTTTGACATCAGTTTCTGGGTGGATCCCTAAGCCCCAGGTAGATATCCAGTCTCCAGCTGAACATCAGTTCCCATGTGGATGCCCAGACCCCAGGTGGATAACAGGTCCCAGGTGAACACAAGGCCCCAGGCAGACATCAGGCACCGGGTGGACACTAAGACCCTAAGAGGACATCTGTCCTCAGGTTGACATCCCTCTCAAGGTGTACATTAGGCAACAGATGTACACTCAGGTCCAAGGCAGACATGAGTCCCCAGTAAAACTCAACGCCCCCAGGAGGACACTCAAGCCCTAGTTGGATGCCCAGACCTCAGGTAACTACAATGCCCCAGGTGGATATCAGATTCCAGATGAATATTAAGCTCAAAGTGGATACCTAGGCACCAGGTAGACACCAGGCTCTAGGTGCACCCCCCAGCCTTCAGGTGCACACTAGGCCCCCAGTGAACACCAGGCTCCAGGTGAGCACCCAGTCCAAGGTAGACACCTTGACCCAGGTGGTCATTAGGCCATATCTGAACACCAACCTCTAGTGAACACCAGAATCCAGGTGGGTACCTAGTCTCCAGGTGGATATCGGGCCCCAGGTGGACACCAAGTACCCAGATGAACATCAACCTTCAGGTGGACATCATGCCTCAGGTGAACTCCAGGTCTCAGCCCAGCTGAACATCAGGCCCCAGGTGGATGCCTAGGTTCCAGGTACACATCTGGTCACAGTTGGACATTCAGCCCCAGGTGAACATCAGGCCATGGGTGGATAGACAGTCCTCAGGTGGACATCAGGTCAAAGGTGAACATCAGTCCTCAGGTAGACATCAGGCTCCAGGTTGACATCAAGCCCAAGGTGGACACTGAACTAGAGGTTTACATCAGGCCCCAGGTTGACACCCAGGCTCAGGTGGACATTAGGCCCCAGGAAGAAACCAGGCCTCAGGTGGATACCTAGGCCCCTAGTAAACCTCAGATTCTAGGTTGACATTCAGGCCCCCAGTAGTCATTGGTCCCATGTGGACACTCAGATGCCAGGTTCACATGATGTCTCAACTGGACACCAAGGGGCCAGTTTTATACCCAAGTCCTAGGTGAGTGTCAGGTCCAAGGTTACACTCAAGCCCCAAGCAGACACCAGGCCCTAGGTGAATAATACAACCCCATGGTCATTAGGACCAGTTGGATACCAGTTTCCCGGTTAACAGGAAGCCCCCAGTGGGTACCTAGGCCCCAGCTGGAGATCAGGCCTAATGTGGTCACCAGGATCAAGATGGACATCTGGTCACAGGTGGACGTCAAGCCTGGTGTGGATACCTTGTCCCCCAGTGGTCAAGAGGCCTCAGTTCAACACCAGTCCCTGGGTGGATACCTTGGCTCCAGGTGGAAATCCAGTCTTCAGCTGAACATCAGACCCCAGGTGAACACCAGGTCTTAGGTGGACATTAGGCTCCTGGTGGACATCAGGTACCAGTGGACATCCATGCCACAGGTGGACACTCAGGGCCCAGATGGGCATCAGGCCCCATTTGGACATTGAGACCCCAGGTGAATATCAGGCCTCAGGTGAACCCTAGGTCCCACATAAACATCAGGCCTTAGGTTGACACTCAAGCCCCAGGTGGACTGCTACAGCCAAGCAGAAAACACACCCCCATCTGCAAATCTAAGATGCAGGTGTACAACAAACCCCAGACTGACATCCAGGCCCTAGGTGGACAATATGCCCCAGGTGGATTCCATACCCCAGGTGAACAGCAGTCAACAGTTTGGCACCAAGTACCTAAGTCAACACAGAGCCTTAGGTGATTACCAGGCCACAGGTAGTCAGTAGTTTCCAGCTGTAGAACAGTCCCCAGGTGGATACCTAGGCCCCAGGTGGACACTAGACCCCAGATTAACACAAAAATCAAGTAAAAAATCAGGCCCCAAATGGACGACCAGGCTCCAGCTACATATACAAGTTTCAAGCTGACACCAGGCCCTATTTGGACTCCCAAGCCGTAGGTGGACTTTAAGCCCCAGGTGAACACTGAACTCTAGGAGGACTTCAGGCCCCAGTGGACTACCTGACCCCACGGGGACACCAGGCATAGATGAACTTCAGGCACCAGCTGTACATCAGGTTCCAGGCAAATGTCCAGGACCCAGGTGGATATCAAGCCTCAGATGAACACCAGGCCCCAGGGAGACATCACACACCAGGTGGACACTCAGGCCCCTACTGAATATCCATCCCCAGGTGGACATCCATCCCAAGGTGGACATCAGGCCACGGATGTAAACTTAGGCCTAAGGCAGACACTAGGCCCCAGGAAAACTCCAGGCCCCATGAGGACACTCAGACCCCAGGTGGATGCATTGGTCCTAGGTAAATTCAAGGCCCCAGGTAGCCATCATGCTCCAGTGAACACTGGAGCCCAGGTGGGTACCTAGTCCCCAGGTGTGCATCAGGCAGAAGGTTGACCCAGTCCCCAGCTGAACTCTGGGCCCCAGCTGAGCATGAGAACCCAGATGGTCACGCAGACTCCAGGTGAACACATGGTCTTTGGTGGACATGAGGCCCCGCATGAACACCCAAGCCCAGGTAGATATCAGGCCTGAGGTGCACACCAAGCCTCAGGTGGACATCTGGCTCCAGATGGCCATACGTGGATAACTAAGCCTCTGGTGAATATCAGGCCCCAGGTGGACACCAGGCCCTAGGTGAACATCTAGCCCCAGGGGGACATCCAGCCTCTGGTGGACATCAGGGCTCACATGGATAAACAGTTTTCAGATGGACACCAGACCTCAGGAGGATACCAGTCACTGGGAAGACATCAGGCCCCAGGTGGATGCCTAGGTTCCAGGTACACATCTGGTCACAGTTGGACATTCAGCCCCAGGTGAACATCAGGCCATGGTGGATAGACAGTCCTCAGGTGGACATCAGGTCAAAGGTGAACATCAGTCCTCAGGTAGACATCAGGCTCCAGGTTGACATCAAGCCCAAGGTGGACACTGAACTAGAGGTTTACATCAGGCCCCAGGTTGACACCCAGGCTCAGGTGGACATTAGGCCCCAGGAAGAAACCAGGCCTCAGGTGGATACCTAGGCCCCTAGTAAACCTCAGATTCTAGGTTGACATTCAGGCCCCCAGTAGTCATTTGGTCCCATGTGGACACTCAGATGCCAGGTTCACATGATGTCTCAACTGGACACCAAGGGGCCAGTTTTATACCCAAGTCCTAGGTGAGTGTCAGGTCCAAGGTTACACTCAAGCCCCAAGCAGACACCAGGCCCTAGGTGAATAATACAACCCCATGGTCATTAGGACCCAGTTGGATACCAGTTTCCCGGTTAACAGGAAGCCCCCAGTGGGTACCTAGGCCCCAGCTGGAGATCAGGCCTAATGTGGTCACCCAGGATCAAGATGGACATCTGGTCACAGGTGGACGTCAAGCCTGGTGTGGATACCTTGTCCCCCAGTGGTCAAGAGGCCTCAGTTCAACACCAGTCCCTGGGTGGATACCTTGGCTCCAGGTGGAAATCCAGTCTTCAGCTGAACATCAGACCCCAGGTGAACACCAGGTCTTAGGTGGACATTAGGCTCCTGGTGGACATCAGGTACCAGTGGACATCCATGCCACAGGTGGACACTCAGGGCCCAGATGGGCATCAGGCCCCATTTGGACATTGAGACCCCAGGTGAATATCAGGCCTCAGGTGAACCCTAGGTCCCACATAAACATCAGGCCTTAGGTTGACACTCAAGCCCCAGGTGGACTGCTACAGCCAAGCAGAAAACACACCCCCATCTGCAAATCTAAGATGCAGGTGTACAACAAACCCCAGACTGACATCCAGGCCCTAGGTGGACAATATGCCCCAGGTGGATTCCATACCCCAGGTGAACAGCAGTCAACAGTTTGGCACCAAGTACCTAAGTCAACACAGAGCCTTAGGTGATTACCAGGCCACAGGTAGTCAGTAGTTTCCAGCTGTAGAACAGTCCCCAGGTGGATACCTAGGCCCCAGGTGGACACTAGACCCCAGATTAACACAAAAATCAAGTAAAAAATCAGGCCCCAAATGGACGACCAGGCTCCAGCTACATATACAAGTTTCAAGCTGACACCAGGCCCTATTTGGACTCCCAAGCCGTAGGTGGACTTTAAGCCCCAGGTGAACACTGAACTCTAGGAGGACTTCAGGCCCCAGTGGACTACCTGACCCCACGGGGACACCAGGCATAGATGAACTTCAGGCACCAGCTGTACATCAGGTTCCAGGCAAATGTCCAGGACCCAGGTGGATATCAAGCCTCAGATGAACACCAGGCCCCAGGGAGACATCACACACCAGGTGGACACTCAGGCCCCTACTGAATATCCATCCCCAGGTGGACATCCATCCCAAGGTGGACATCAGGCCACGGATGTAAACTTAGGCCTAAGGCAGACACTAGGCCCCAGGAAAACTCCAGGCCCCATGAGGACACTCAGACCCCAGGTGGATGCATTGGTCCTAGGTAAATTCAAGGCCCCAGGTAGCCATCATGCTCCAGTGAACACTGGAGCCCAGGTGGGTACCTAGTCCCCAGGTGTGCATCAGGCAGAAGGTTGACCCAGTCCCCAGCTGAACTCTGGGCCCCAGCTGAGCATGAGAACCCAGATGGTCACGCAGACTCCAGGTGAACACATGGTCTTTGGTGGACATGAGGCCCCGCATGAACACCCAAGCCCAGGTAGATATCAGGCCTGAGGTGCACACCAAGCCTCAGGTGGACATCTGGCTCCAGATGGCCATACGTGGATAACTAAGCCTCTGGTGAATATCAGGCCCCAGGTGGACACCAGGCCCTAGGTGAACATCTAGCCCCAGGGGGACATCCAGCCTCTGGTGGACATCAGGGCTCACATGGATAAACAGTTTTCAGATGGACACCAGACCTCAGGAGGATACCAGTCACTGGGAAGACATCAGGCCCCAGGTGGATAATGGACTCAAAGTGTATATCAGACCTCAAGTTGATAGCCAGGCCCCCAAGTTGTCCACCCAGGTGGCCATCAGATGCCTGTGTGTCAATCTAGTGCCTGATGTCCACCTGAGGACTATGTACACATCTGGGGCTTAGTGTTCACCCTGGGCCTGGTGTTCATCTTGTGCCCAGTGTCCATCTGGAACCTGGGTATCAATCTCGGGCTTAAGTTTCTACTTGTAGGCTTATATGCACCTGGGGCCTAAGTTTTTCTTTTTCTGGGACCTGGTGACTACCAGGGGCCCAGGTGGACACCAGGACAGGAGAACTCCAGATCTTATCTGAACATTAGGCCCCATGGGTTTGTTCATCAGGCCCCAGGAAGTCACTGGACTCCACATGGACATTAGCCCTCAGATTGATACACACAAGGTGGCCATGAGGCTCCAGCTGAATATGAGGCTCTAGGTCAATACTAGGCCTCAAGTGGTCCTCAGGAGCCATATGGACATCAGTCACCGGGAGGTTACCTAGGCCCAAAGTGGACATCAGGTCCCCAGATGGACACCTAGGCCATAGGTAGATACTTAGTTCCCAAGCTGACACCAGGCCCTATGTAAACACTCAGGCTCCAGGTGGACATTAGTCCTTAGGTAGAAACTGGACTCCAGGTGGACATCAGGCCCCTGGTTGACACCCAGGTCCCCGGTGAACACGGCCAAAGTTCCTGGCTGAACTTCAGGCCCTGGGTGAACATAATGCTCCAGGAAAATGTTCCAGTCCCAGGAGAACACCAGGTCTTAGATGGACATCAGGCCACATGTGGATGCCCAGGCCCCGGGTGGATATCAGGCCTCAGGTGAACACCAGGCCTAAGTAGACATGAGGTGCCAGATGTACACTGAGGCCTTGTATTCGTCTGTTCTCACACTGCTAATAAAGACATACCTGAGACTGGGTAATTTATGTTTCAGAAAGGCTTAATTGACTCGCAGTTCCACATGACTGGGGAGGCTTCACAATCACAGCTGAAAGCAAATGAGGATCAAAGTCATGTCTTACATGGCAGTAGGCAAAAGAGCTTATGTAGGGGAACTCCACTTTATAAAAACCATCAGCTCTCATGAGACTTACTCACTACCATGAGAACAGCATGAGAAAGACCTGCCCCCATGATTCAATTACCTCCCACTGGGTCCCTCCCATGTCACAGGGAAATTATAGGAGCTAAAGTTTAAGATGAGAACTGGGTGGCGACACAGCCAAATCATACTGTTCATCCCCTGGCCCCTCCCAAATCTCATGCCCGTACATTTCAAAACAAATCATGCCTCTCCACATTTTCCCAAAGTCTTAACTCATTTCAGCATTAACTCAAAAGTCCGAGTCCATAGTCTATAAAACAAGGCAGGTCCTTTCCACCTATGACCCTGTGAAATCAAAAGCAAGTTAGTTACTTCCTAGATACAGTGGGGGTACAGCTGTTCCAAAAGGGAGAAATTGGCCAAAACCAGGGGGGCTTCAGGCCCCATGCAAGTCTAAAATCCAGTAGAGTAGTCAAATCTTTTTTTTTTATATATACTTTAAGTTCTAGGGTACATGTGCACAACGTGAAGGTTACATATGTATACATGTGCAACGTTGGTGTGCTGCACCCATTAACTCATCATTTACATTAGGTGTATCTCCTAGTGCTATCCCTCCCTGCTTCCCCCACCCCAAGACAGGTCCCGGTGTGTGATGTTCCCCTTCCTGTGTCCAAGTGTTCTCATTGTTCAGTTCCCATCTATGAGTGAGAACATGCAGTGTTTGGCTTTTTTTGGCCTTGCGATAGTTTGCCGAGAATGATGGTTTCCAGCTTCATCCATGTCCCTACAAAGGACATCAACTCATTATTTTTATGGCTGCATAGTATTCCATGGTGTATATGTACCACTTTTTCTTAATCCGATCTATCATTGATGGACATTGGGTTGGTTCCAAGTCTTTGCTATTGTGAATGGTGTCACAATGAACATACATGTGCATGTGTTTTTATAGCAGCATGATTTATAATCCTTTGGGTATATATACCAGTAATCGGATGGCTGAATCAAATGGTATTTCTAGTTCTGGATCCTTGAGAAATCACCACACTGTCTTCCACAATGGTTGAACTAGTTTACAGTCCCACAACTGTGTAAAAATGTTCCTATTTCTCCACAGCCTCTCCAGCACCTGTTGTTTCCTGAATTTTTAATGATCGCCATTCTAACTGGTGTGAGATGGTATCTCATTGTGGTTTTGATTTGCATTTCTCTGGTGGCCAGTGATGATGAGCATTTTTTCATGGGTCTGTTGGCTGCATAAATGTCTTCTTTTGAGAAGTGTCTGTTCATATCCTTTGCCCACTTTTTGATGGGGTTGTTTTTTTCTTGCAAATTTGTTTGAGTTCTTTATAGATTGTGGATATTAGCCCTTTGTCAGATGAGTAGATGGCAAACATTTTCTCCCATTCTGTAGGTTGCCTGTTCACTCTGATGGTAGTTTCTTTTGCTGGGCAGAAGCTCTTTAGTTTAATTTGATCTCACTCATCAATTTTGGCTTTGGTTGCCATTGCTTTTGGTATTTTAGACATGAAGTCCTTGCCCATGTCTTAAAGCTCCAAAATGATTTTCTTTGACTTCATGTCTCATATCCAGGACATGCTCATGCAAGAGGTGGGTCCCCATGGTCTTGAGCAGCTCTGCCCCTGTGGCTTTGCAGGGCACAGCTGCCTCTCCTGGCTGATTTCACAGGCTGGTGTTGAGTGACTGGTTTTTCTAGGCACACAGTGCAAGCTGTCAGTGGATCTACCACTGCAGGGTTGGGAGGATGGTGGCCACCTTCTCGCAGCTCCACTAGGTAGTGCCCCAGTGGGGACTCTGTGTGGGGGCTCGCATCTCACATTTTCCTTCTACACCACCCTAGCGGAGATTCTCCATGAGAGTTTCATTCCTGCAGCAAACCTCTACATGGACATCCGGCCATTTCTATACATCCTCTGAAATCTAGGTAGAGGTTCCCAAATCACAGTTCTTGATTTCTGTGCACCTGCAGGCCCAACAACACATGTAAGCCACCAAGGCTTGGGACTTGCACCCTCTGAAGCAATGGCTTGAAATCTACGTTGGCCCCTTTTAGCCATGCCTGGGATGCAAGACACCAAGTCTTGAGAGTGCACAAAGCAGCAAGGTCCTGGGCCAGGCCCATGAAACCACGTGTTCTTCCTAGGTCTCCAGGCTTTTGATGCGAGGGACTGCTGTGAAGACCTCTGATGTGCCCTGGAGACATTTTCCCCATTGTATTGGTAATTAACATTTGGTTCATGGTTACTTATGCAAATTTCTACTTCCACCTTGAATTTCTCCTCAGAAAATGGGTTTTGCTTTTCTATTGCATCATCAGGCTGGAAGTTTTTCCAAACTTTTATGCTCTGCTTCCCTTTTAAACATAATTTCCAATTACAAACCATATCTTTGTGAATACATAAAACTGAGTGCTTCTAACAGTACCCAAGCCACCATTTGAACACTTTACTGCTTAGAAATTTCTTCCACTAGATGCCTTAAATCACCTCTCTCAAGTCCAAAGTTCCACACATCTCTAGGGCAGGGGCAAAACGCTGCCAGCCTCTTTCCTAAAACATAGCAAGAGTCACCTTTATTTCAGTTCCCAACAAGTTCCTGTCAGCATTTTGATCAAAGCCATTGCCAATCAACAGGTCTCTAGGAAGTTCCAAACATTCCCACATCTTCCTGTCCTCTCGTGAGCCCTCCACACTTTTCCAACTTCTGCCTGTTACCCAGTTCCAAGGTCCTTTTTACATTTTTGGGTATCTTTGCAGCAGCACCTCACTCTTGGTACCAATTTACTGTGTTAGTCTGTTTTCATGCTGCTAATAAAGACATGTGTGAGACTGGGAAATTTATAAAGGTAAAAGGTTTAATGGACTCACAGTTTCACATGGATGGGGAGGCCTCACAATCATGGCTGAAGGTGAATGAGGAGCAAAGTCACATCTTATATGGTGGCAGGCAAGAGAGCTTGTTTAGGGGAAGTCCCCTTTACAAAACCATCAGATCTCGTGAGACCTATTCATAATCATGAGCACAGCACAGGAAAGATCTATCCTCGTGATTCAATTACCTTCCATTGGGTCCCTCCCATGACACATGGAAATTATGGGAGCTACAATTCAAGATGAGATTTGGGTAGGGATGCAGCCTAAACCATATCAGGGCCCATGTGAATGTATGTCCCCAGTTAGACATCTGTCTCAAGGTGGACATCGGGCCACAGATATATACCCTGGCCCCAGGGGGACACTTAAGCTCTGGGTGGATACCCAGGCCATAGGTAAATGCAAGGCCCAAAGTGGACATCAGGCCCCAGGTGGACCTTCCACATCTCAAGTGCACAACAGGCCTCCCCGCTGCCATCAACATCAGGCCCCAGGTGAAAACCCAGTCCCAGGTGGACACCAGGCACTTGATGAACACTAGGACCCATGTGGTCACCAGGCCACAGCTGGACACCTGTCCCCAGTGAACAACAGACCCTAGGTGTATACCTCATCTCCAGGTGCATATCAGGCATCGGGTTGACACACAGGTCCCAGCTGAAATCTGGCCCTCAGCTGAACATCAGATCCCCGGATGTCACCCAGGCTCCAGCTAAACACCAGGTATTAAGTGGACATCAGGCCCCAGGAGGACACCAGGCCTCAGGAGGATATCTAGGCCTTCGGTGAACATCAGGCCCTAGTGGATGCTCAGGCCCCATACAGACATATGGCCCTATGTGGACACCCAGGGTCCAGGCAGACATTAGATTCTAGACGACCTTAGTCATGTACAGCTGGTCTACGTAGGGCCAAAGACTGGGGCCTAGGTATCCAGCTGGGGCCAGATGTCTATCTGGGGCCTGATGTCCACCTCAGGCCTGGATGTCCACCTGGGCCATTGTGTTCCTCTTGAGCCCAGTGTCTACCTGGAACCTGGGTATCACCCTGTGACCTGTGTGTCCACTTGCAGCCTGATGTGCATCTGGCGCCTGAGTTTCCAGCTAGGACTTAATGACCATCTGAGACCCAGGTACCACCCTGGGGTATCTGGTTCCGAGTGTACACCCAGGCCCTAGGTAGATACAAGGCCCCAGGTAAACTCAAGACCATATCTGAACATCAGGTCCCAGGTGACTGCCAGAGCCCCTTGTGTACATTAGGGTCTAGTTAGACACTGGATTCAAGGTGCACATCGGCCCTGAGTTTGACACACACACTCCAGGTGGACACAAGGCCCCATGGGTATACTTGTGCTCCAGATGTACATCAGTCCCCAGGTGAACATAAGACCACACATGGACATCAGGCCTCAGGTGCACATCTAGCCCTAGGTAAACATCAGGTTTAAGTAGATAGCCAATAGGCACACAGGCCCCAGGTGCACAACAGGCACAAGGTGGACACTGAACTCCAGGTGAGCATCAGGTCCTAGGTTGACAACCAAGCACCACGTGGACAGTAGTCCCCAAGTAAACACCTAGATTCAAGGTTGACATCAGGCCCCAGATGTATACCAGGCCCCAGATGAACACCAGGCCCCAGGTGAATACTTATGCCCCAAGTGGGCATCAGGTCCCAGGTAGGCACTCAAGTCCCAAGCTGAACATCAGGACCCAGGTGGACACCAGTCAGCAAAGATTCCTAGGACCTGGGTGAGCATCAGGCCAACAGTGAAAACCCAGGACCCATGTGGATACTAGACCCCAGGTGTACATCAGGCCCCAAGAGGACATTGGAATCTATGTGCACATCAGGCTGCCGGTTGACCCCACATCTCCAGAAGAACACGAGGCCAACTGTGAATATCAGGTGGCATGAGAAAGACACTTAGGTCCCAGCTGGATACCCAGGTCCCAGTTGCACATCTGGTCACCCAGACCCCAGGTGGACATTAAGCTTCAAGTGGACATCATGGCCCAGGTTAACCTTATGCCCCAGCTGAACATCAGGTCCCAAGGGAATACCCAGGCCTCAGTTGCACATCTGGCCACAGTTGGCCATCTGGCCTCAGGTGGACATTTGGCTGTGGGTGGATATCCAGTCCCCAGGTGGACGTTGGGTCAAAGGTGAACATCAGTCCCCAGGTGAACGTCAGGCTCAAGGTTGACATAAGGCCCCAGGTGGATTCTGAACTTGAATTCTACATCAGTCCTCAATTTGACACCCAGGACCAGGTGAGCAGTACACCTTAGGGGAATACCAGACCCAGGGAGACATCAGGTCCCAGATAGAAACCAGGACTCAGGTGAATACCTAGGCTCCTGGTGGATATCAGGCCTCAGGTGAACACCAGACCCCAGGTAGCCATCAGGCACCATGTGGACACTCAGGCCCCCAGTGGACATCTGTCCCCAGGTGAATATCTGTTTATAGGTTTACATCAGGCCACAGTTATATTCCCAGGACTTAGGCAGATACCAGGTTTCAGGAGAACCCCAGACCCTAGGAGTACACTCAACACCCAGGTGGACACCCAAGACCCTAGGTAACTACAAGACCCCCAGGGAGACATCAGGCTCTAGATGGATATGAGACCCTAACTAGATACCTATGCTCTAATTGGACATCAGTCTCAGTTGGATTCCCAGATCTTAGGTGTACATAGAGCCCCAGGTGAACAACATGCCCCAGGTATTTATAAAGCCCCAGCTGGACACCAGTCTGTAGGTGGATACCTAATCCCCAGTTAGACATCACTTCCCAAGTGGACACCAGGCCTCAAGTGAACAAAAAACCCAGCTGTGTCCCTAGTTCCTGGGTGGTCATCAGACTGTAGGTTGACGCACAGGCACTAGGTGGTTACCAGGCTCCAGGTCTATACCCAGTCCCCATCTGAACATCAGGATCCAGGTGGATACCCATGCCCTAGGTGAATACCAGGTTCCAGATGAACTTCGGTCCCCAGGTGGGCACCAGGCCCTGGATGGATACCTAGGCCCCTGGTTAACATTGGGTGAACACCCAGGTACCAGATGGACACCTGTGCTCCTGATGGACACCAGATCCCAAATGCACACCCAGGCTTCAGGTGGATATCAGGCCCCAGGTGGATACTGTACTCCAGGTGTATATTAAACCCTGTTTGACACCCAGGCCCCAGGCAGACACCAGGACACAGGTGAACATAAGGTCCCAGAAGGATACCAGACCTTATGTGCATATTTGCCTCCAGGTGGACACCCAGGCCCCAGGTGAACATCAAGCCCCAGGTAATCATCAGGCCCCAGGTGGACACCAGAATCCAAATGGACATATAGGCCCCTGGTGGACACCCAGGCTCTCGATAAAGACCAGGCCTCAGATGGATACCTAGGTCCAGAGTGGACATCAGGCCTGAGTTAGATGGTGAACTGCAGGTGGACACCAGGGCCCAGCTGAACATCAGGCCCCAGATGTACACACAGGCCCCAGGTAATGCCAGGCCTAAGGTAGACATCAGGCCCCAGGTAGATCCCCGGCTCCATGTGGATACCTAGTCTCTTGATGAATATCAAACTCAAGGTGAACATCTGGCACCAGGTGGTCATCTGGCCATAGGTGGACTTCAGTCTCCAGGTTTACATCAGGCTCCTGTTGGACACTGGACTGTAGGTGTGAATTAGGACCCAGGGTGACCTCCACACCCCAGATGGACATCAGATTCCAGGTTGACTCCCAGACCCCATATGGACACTAGGCCCTAGGTTAATGGCAGGCCTCAAGTGGTTCTCAGGCCCCATATGGACATCAGTCATATGGATCTTACCTAGGACCCAAGTGAACAGTCAGGCCTCTGCCTGATGCAAAGAACCAAGTAGACATCAGGTCCCAAGTGGACACACAGGCCCTAGGTAAATACCTTGATCCCAAGCCGATGCCAGGCTCTATGTGGTCACCCAGGCCCCAGGTGCGCATCAGGCCCCATATGAACTCTGAACTCCAGGTGGTCTTCAGGCCCCAGGTTGACACCGAGACCCTAGGTGGACATCAGGCATATGTAAACTTCAGGCCAGAGCTGAACATCAGATCTTTGGCAAATGTCCATGCCCCAAGTGGGTATCAAGCCTCAGGTGAACACCAGGCCCCAGGTGGACATCACACACCAGGTGGACACTCAGTCCCATATGGACATCTGTGCCCAGGTGCACATCCATCCCAAGGTGGACATCAGGTCACAGATGTACACCCAAGCTCCAGGCAGGCACTGGGCTCCAGGAGAACTCTAGGACCCATAAAGACACTCAGGCCCCATGTGGTTGCTTAGGCCTGAGGTAAATACAAGGCCCTAGGTGGACTTCAGGCTCCAGTGAACACAAGCACCCAGGTGGGTACCTAGTCCTCAGATGTGCACCAGGTTGACACACAGTCCCTAGCTGAACTCTGGGCCCCAGCTGAACGAGATATCAGGCAGTCACCCAGGCCTCAGATGAACACCAAATCCTAGGTGGCTATCAGGCCCAGGTGGACATCAGCCCTCAGATGGACACAGCCCTCAGATCACCAGGTAGATATCAGGCCCCAGGTGGATATCTAGGTCCATGGTGAACATCGGGTCCTAGTGGACACCCAGGCTTCATAGGGACATCAGGCCCCATGTGGACACCTAACCCCAGGTGAACATCACACTCCAGGTGGACACCAGGCCCTAGATGGACATCAGGCCACAATTTAACATCTAGCCCCAGAGGGACATCTTGACCCAAGTGGACATCAGGGCCTGCATGGATAAACCATTTCCAGGAGGACATCAGGCCACAGGAGGACACCAGTCACCAGGTAAACATCAGGCCACAGGTGGACACTTGACTCAGGCTGTATATCAGGCCCCAAGTTGACAAGCAGGCCTGAAATGAACACCAAGGTCCCAGTGGATCACAGGCCCCAGCTGAACACCAGACTCATGTGGACCTCAGGCTGCAGGTAGACACCATGCCTAAGATAGATACCTCGGCTCTAGGTAGACATTAGACCCAAGGTGGGCACCCAGTTCCCAGGTGATCATCAGACCCTAGGTAGACATTCAGGTTCCAGACACACATCAGGCCCTAAGTGACACCCAGGCCCCAGTGATCACCAGCCTCAGGTGGACATGGAGGCCCAAGGCGGAATTCAGGCCTAAGGAGGATATTTGGCCCAGGTACACATCAGCAGGTGGATACACTGTCCCCAGGTCTACATTAGGCCCTAGGTTGACACCAGTTCCCAGGCTGATACCTAGTCCTCAGGTGGCTATCCAATCCCCAGAGTAACATTAGGCCCTTGTTGGATCCCAGACCCCAAGTGGATTCCTAGGCCCCTGATGAACATCAGGCACAGGTCTACAGGCAGGCCTTGGGTGGACATAACTGTGTAAAGGTAAGGAGTTGACCTGGGGGGAGGGTGAGCAGTGAGCAGCCCAGTGGGGTCCTGAGTAGGTCTTATGGAAGGAAGGGGTTGAGGGGATGGAACCTTAAAAAAGCGACCTCACTTCCTTGATGACAGACCCTAACAGAACTTAGGATTCTGGTAACCGGGCACCCTAATCCTAGAGTCAGCCCTGTAGCCAGCTCACTTAGTGGGAGACGCTCAAGAGAGTAAAATGTTCTCATGCTACATCCCCACATCTCAAGGCTTCTGCTTCAGGAAGGCCCAAAGTGAGAGCCGTTTCAGTGGATGCCGAAGAAGGCCCTCACCCCAGATGCCTCTGGACATTTGGCAGAAGGCCCCAGGTATCACAGGACAGACCAAAGCAAGCCCTACCAGGCCAAGGATCACCACTGATCCCACTCGGGCTGCATCTATACATTGTCCTTGACCAGCTGGAGCCTCTGAAGCCCACTGATGGACAGGCACATGGTGAGGTGACCTGTAGTCTGGAAGACTATCTGGGAGTGGTGTTTTGGGGCTAAAATCCCTGTAAATTCAGTGAGGTTGTTTTTGTGTTTGGAAATTCCAGTGAAAAGTGAGTGACATTGGTGACCATTCTCCTTCCTCAGTTCCTGCTCCATATGCAGAAATACAGTTATTTCCAGCATCAGTTGTTGAGTTAGTACCAGTACCGGGGAAGAGCGCCCTCCAGGGACAGTGATGGAGCTAGAGGCAGCTTCAGAGACCTCCTTTCCCTGCTCTGGGACTGCCAAAATCTAGCCCAGTGAGGAGCTGCCTGACTTCATGCCACTTGCTCTAGCCACTGGCCTCAGCCATGGAGCTAAAAGCATGGCTGAAGCTAGAGGTGGCAAGGAGGGTTGGGCAAACACTGCCCTAGCCAGCAGCTCACACGCTACTCCCAGTCTGGGACACAGTGGGAGCCATGGAGGCAGAGAACAGGGTGTGCAGTCTGGGATCCTGTGCCTTGCTAGAGAGGGGCTTCTCTCATCTGGCAGAGCCACAGCCCTGCTGCTGAAGAGCCTGCTGCTGCTGCTGCTGGGTGTGTTTGCCTCCTTGAAGGAGTTGCTAGAGAGCAGGAAAAGAAGCCTGCAAGGAGGGGTTCCAGCAGCTCCTCCTGTCCCAGAAGTGGCCTCCTCCTCCAGGCATGGAGGTTTACCCTCTGCTGGGCATCTAGGCTGTTTGCTGCCTGGGATGGGCTCTTCTTGACAGGCAGGCAAGGGGTGAGGGGTTCAGGGGCTGTCTCCGAAGGAAGCTTGCAAACTCGGCAGCTGCACGTCAGGGTCTCCATGCCTCCCCCTGTCCAAGGATTTATTCATAGTGTTAGAATTAAAAGTTTATTCAATGACATTTAAATAAAGTTTGACTTTTTGAAACTTGAATGCCTTCTTTCACTCCCTAATGTTGCAGATGATATTTTTGTGGCATCCTGAAAATCTCTAACAGTTGTGTGTTTTTGTACTTTTGCCTGTTTTGACTCTCCCTCTGGTTTATTATGGAAAGAGGGATCATGTAGGTTCATTTCTCAGACAGATAGATCACCTTTTACCATCAAAGATTTAGTATCATAGTTTCCAAAAATTACTTGTGCAAGTTGATATGTTGGTATTTTTGCTAATCTGAGGTTAAAACAGAATGCCATAGACCAGGTAGCTAATAAACAACAAACTGACTTCTCACAGTTCTGGAGATGATAAAATCTCAGGTCAGGTGGTCAGCGGATTCCATGTCTGGTGAGGGCTGGCTTTCTGCTTCATAGACAGCCATGTTTCTACTGTGTCCTCACATGACAGAAGGGATGAGGGATCTCTCTGTGGTCCCTTTGATAGGGGCATGAAGACCATACATGAGGTCTCTGCCTTCATAACCTAATCACTTCCCAAGGGTCTACTTCCAAATACCATCACACAGGGAATTAGATTTCAACACTTGAATTTGAGAGGGACAATATCATTTGGTCTATAGCATCCAGAGGCTTATGTACTCAGAGGAAATCTATAATCTTTTATAAGTATTTGCTGGTCCCCTCTAAGTTTGGGGACATCTTTATTGCTACTCTTGATTCAGCTGGGTCCAAGCTTCAGTTCTACATTTGTCAGCATACCTTGGTCATGGGACAGAGGGAACTTTAGAGGCAACTGGCCATTTGGAGTTTTAGGATAATTGATGGAGAGAAGGCTTGGATCTGGATGAGGAGAAGTGGAGGGAGGAGAGGACTACGCTGCAGAAGGAGAATGAGCAAAATGAGAAAGGGGAAGAGAGACATCTGAATATAGAGGTCAGCTGAAAGACAAGGAAGGTGTGGGCTTAGTGAGCAATGAACTTATTTTGTTGCTGCTTACATTTGCCAAGTTGCCCCTTAGGTTTGGCCAGAGAAGTTTGTAATGATACAATTCTTGATTCAGAATAGCATTTGGAAGCCCTCACATACCAACCAAAAAGTACTGCTCATTAGGCCTGAGAAACCTTATTTTCATTTTTTAACTCATTTCCTGTTTGCCCTGAGGATGCTCTTGTCTCTAATCCTAATGTATAATAACATCACATATATTTCTGTTACATTAGGGTTAGAAACACGTTCTGTTCAGAAAGCACTCCAAGAATAGTTTTTTATTTTCCAAATGAAGATCAGTCAGTTTTGCTTCAGCCTCCAAGAACATATTTATGTAAAATTAAATGAGTGCTGGCAGTGAGCTGAAGTTTTTTTTTAGTGGGAATTGAAGGCATCCCTCAAATGAGCAATGTTCCTCAAAACAAATGTTACCAAGTGGCCACTGTAGTGATGCCATTTTGACAGGCATAAGCATGATGGTTGTAATGCAAGTAGGAGAAGTAGCTGTTTTCCCACAAGTGGAAAGGATGTGGGTTTAGACAGCCTCATTAAAACTGGTGGCATTCAGTAGGAGCATAATGCTTATGCACCTTGTGTCTCAGGCCCTCATCCTGCCAGTTGGTCACCTCTGAATGAAGACACAGAAATCTATGCTCCTGACAGATGAAAAGCAAAAGACAATGCACCCCTGGATCACAACAGGAATGCACAGAACTACGAAGGAAGGAGAAAAGAGAACTTAGTCCAGGTTTACTGGTGACCCAGAGCAAAATATGCCAAAATGGATGCCTATCCATTGAGGACCACACACTCTCCAGGGTTAGGCTGGCTCCAGTAAGAGTCTCACAGAGCTATGACTATGTTCTACTGTTTGATTCTCCTTCCTATGACAAAAAAAAAAAAAAAAAACCACCACTTTTGGATGTCACAAACACAAAATAGTAACATAAAGAGAGTTGAAATAAACAGGATGACTACATTTCACCAAGAATGTCAAAAAATGGGTGTCAGGCACTCTCTCTGCAGAGCTCCACACAGGAGATCAATGAGGAACTGTTTGATGGGTCCAACTTCCCCATCTCCATGGACCAAGAGCAGGTGCGCCACACCACCAACTATGGCCAACATGGGCCTGATGTTCATCTGGGGCTTAGCTATCCATCTGGGATTTATACCCACCTTGGGCATGGTGTTCATCTGGGGCCTCATATCCACCTGGGTCCTGGGTGTCAACTTGGTGTCCGATGTCCACCTAGGGCCTACATATTCACCTGGGCCTGTTGTTGACCTGGGGCCTAGTGTACATTTGGAGCCTAAAATCCACAAGGCACCTAGGTATCTACCTGGGGACTGGTGTACAGCTGAAGCCAGATGTCCACCTGGGTCCTGGTGTTCACCTGGGGTCTGCTATATACCTAGGGCTGCTATATACCTAAGGACTGATGTCTAGTTGGGGCCTCAGTATCCTTCTGTAGCCCAATGTCCACATCTGAGATGTTATCCATCTGGGGCCTGGATGTCCACCTAGGGACTTGATATACACCTGGAGGCTGCTGTCCACCTGGGCACTGATGTTTACTAGGAAAATGGTATATACGTGGGACCAGGTATCCATTTGGGGCCTGGGTGTCCATTGTGGGCCTTGATGTTAATCTGGGGCCTGGGTGCCCACTCAGGGCTTGATGTTCACCAGGATCTAAGTATCCATTTTGGGCCTGATGTCTCTGTAGGACCTGGTGTTCTCCTAGAATCTTGGCCTCCACCTGTGGCCTAATGTCCATCTTGGGCCTTCATGTTCACCTAGGGCCTGATGTCCATCTGGGCATTGGGTATTCACCTGGGGACTGGTGTCAACCTGGGGCCTGATGTCCACCTGGGACGGGGTTTCCACCCAGTGCTGATGTCCATCTGGGGCCAGATTTTCATCTGGGACCTGATGTCCACTTAGGTCTGGGTGTCCGTCTGGGGCCTGATGTTCAGCACGGACCTAGGTATTTACTTGGGGCCTGATGTCCACTTGTCCTTGGACTGTGGGCACCTGGAGCTGAGAGACCACTTGGTCATTTTCAGTATCACGTGCCGGGCACACACCTGGCATAGGACTAGTGCTAAGGGCAGAATTGATGAGTGAATAAATAAATAAGAAGAAAGAAAGAACATCCCTTCTTTCTTCTGGCCACCTCATAATGTGGAGATCATTAAAATAAACTGGAGGCACATGACCTCAGCATGACTTTCTCCTGGCTCCAGTGGGCACCAGGGACTCAGGGGGCTGCCCTCCCACCACCCACATGGCCAGGAGGAGCATCACAGAACAAAACAGTCATCTGCATTAGGGGGTCTTGAACTTAGTGACCCTCCAGGGTCCCAGGAGGGAAAGGAGCAGAAACCGCAGGCTATAAGGGCACTAAGGGAGACCTTGGAAGCCTCTCTTGTCCCCTTTTTGCCTCCAGCTCCTGGGTTATGCCGCTCATTCTCAAGGCACCCTTACCTCGGCCAGGGCAGTGATTTCCCTCAACTTCCAAATGAGGACCTCAAGGACCCAACAGGGCCTGCTCTTGTCCCAGGATTTTTGGCACAGAGTCCAGTGGCTGGGAGCATTCTGTCTTATCCCAAATCATCACCCAAGCCCCCAAGCCTCTCTCTGCTCTGAAGGACCCCCCAGGAGTAAAAAGCATTATATGTTGGAATCACATTATATGTTGGGATCACATCATAAAAAGGAGAACATGTGAGCTTAATCCCCTGTACCTACACTATGACAGGTGGGACCATCCAATTCCAGGTACCCACTGGTCCAGAGGTGGACTGTAGGACCCTAATCTTGTCCTTCCAAGGCTGTGCTGGTCAGGGCCCTGGCCCAGAAAGAACCTTGGGAAGCTTATGGATCCTCCTGCCCATGCTCTGGGTCCTTGTCTGAGCCTGACCCTAAAACTCAGCAGATCGAATAGGACTTGCTGGTTATACTTTGGTCAAGGGTGTAACCTCCTATATCTCTAATTCCTCACAGAGTTCTTGCCATGTTGTCCCACCTGTCCTGTTCTCAGACCTCTAGAGTCAGAGAGGTGATGGGCTACTGACTGGTAACTCCATCTGGAGGTCTAAGAGCATCTCCTACATAGCAAATTGTTACAGAACTCTTCACATCCACCACCCTCAATCCTATTCCCACAAAAGTCCCCCCATCTCAAGCACAATGGTCTTCGAGATCCTCAAGTCAAAATTTTAGGGTTCATTCATCCCTGGGGGCTACTGTTCCCTCGCTCTGCAATTTTATTTCATGAGTAAGTTCTACATGTCTCCAGAACTTTTTTTATTCTTTTCACTTCGCTCTGTGTCCATTAATTTCATGATGTTCCAGGCTACCACTGATTCTCACCTGGATGTCTATAGTGACATCCCCAGCTGTCCTGGCTTCCACCGCCACCTGCCTACACCTCACTCTCCATGCAGCAGGCAGAATGTCTATGTAACATTTACATCTAACTGTGCTACTTGCTGCTGAAAACCATCTAAAGGCCTTCCAACACACACATCATAAAATCAGAACTTCTGACTATCATATGGCAAAGACTAATAGTGTTGCCCATCCAGTACCTATCATTCTGTTACGCCTTCTTATCAGAACACCTTCAGGGCTAGAATCATGAATATGTAATGCTTAGTTCTCAGGTTGGTGCAAAAGAAGTTGTGGTTAACATAAAACCCTAATTTAAACTGGCTCAGTTTTCCCATACAACTGAAACTTACATTTGTTTTATCTGAATTCCTTTCTTAGAAAACCAACCACCAGGACTCACAGATGGTATCAAGGAACTGAAACTTTGTGGCAGTTCATTGAGATACACCTGCTGCTTGTTGGGCAACTCCTCTTACTCACCCCTTCCTGATTCCTGTTTTCCTGTATGTAGTACATTCATTTCCCACTAGATACACCTCTAATTTTAGCTGGGGTAGCAGACTGACTTAAATCTGATCTCCTATGTCCTGGCTGATGGCATCTACATTAAAGCCTTTCTTCTCTGGAAACACTCCTTGTCTTAGTGATTGGCTTTCAGTGTGGTGAGCAACTTGACCTAGGCCAAAACCGCTGCATTCAGCAACATAATTTCTAATCTTCCTTGCAACCAGAAGTCATCAGCTTTGTGATTCTGGGCAATGAAATAGAATCCTACTAGAAAGTTCTTTGAGAATTCTGACTTTCCTGATGCAAGTTTTGCCACACACTGGTTGCACTTTCTTCCATGTTTCCTATCTGGTATACAATTTTGATGGCCCGAGCTACCATAGCTATTTTGGAATGGTGGTGTAAAGTCTACGAGGCTCCAAAAGAATACATCACTGAGCCTTTTCAGCCATTAAAACTATCTACCTCCACCTCGGACTTCCCATTACCTGATAGAATGAACCTCCTTGTATTGAACTCACTGTGCTGAAGATTGAGTTTCTCAAATTTAATTGCAAATGATCCACGTGGCCTATCAGGGCCTGCATCTTTTGGTCTCCATCTAGTTCTTGGATTCTACTGTCCACATCTTTCTGGTTGTTCAATTCATTCTTTCTCATTTTTGTCTCAAGACCTCCCATAAGTTAACACTCCCATCTCTGTACACAACCATCCTCCTTCCATGGCCTTTTCTCACTTGTAATGCTTACATTTATCTTTCTATTAGCTGACTCCTAATTATGGAATTAAAACTTTATGGGAATAGAAACCCCAACTGAGTTTTTAATCACTGAATATGTGGTGCCTAAAAGTATAGTGGTAGGCACTTAGTAAACATTTGCTGAATGATTGGAAGGAATGGGTCCAACTCCCAAGTGCAATTTCTTTAGTGTTCAAATTTTTGAACATAATGTACAGTCATAATGAGGTCTTCTTTTGGAACTTCTCAATGGAAAAGATAATGCACATATGAAAATTTAATACTTGGATTGTTATGGCTGGTGTGTTTTCTCTCTGCAGTCCCATATACAGAAAAAGTAAAATCATGAACAAAAGACTATTAGGAGAGGATGAAATAAACAGGCCTTGTTTGTTGTGCTTTTCTGTTTTCTGTTTGTTCTTCTTTGTTGTTTTTGTGTATCTTTGATAGTTTGGATTAATCTGAAAGGAAAAGAAATAAACATTTTTTCTATTTTAAGACCAAATTTTTAAATCTATATCACATCTCTATTCATCTCTTCAAAATTCAGTTTCATTTGCATTAATTTTCTTCTGAGTTAGAATTTCTACTAACATGAAGAAGTCATTTTTAAATTTTAATCTTTTATGATCTGTTGTTTCTTAAAGTGGTTTAAAGCCCTTAAATATGTTATGCTTTTTATTTTACTTACATGTTCTTTCTAGGTTTTCAGGTAGAAGATTTAGTTCTTTCTTTATATTTTTGTTTTTTTCTAAAAATTTATTTGAAATTATATACCTCCAATTCCTCTTTTAAATTTATTCTCAGAAACTTTACGTGTCTAAATTTATTAATTTACCTATTATTTTCTCTTTAACTTCAGGGATACTTAATGATGGGCTTAGCGATTTCCAAATATATGAAAATTTTTGTTATTGTTGGCTATGAGGTTGAGAAACACAATATGATATGATTATTTAGAATGCATTGATTATTTTCTCCTTGTCTAATTCATGAGCTACTTTTGAAAACATAATAAAATGTATATTCTTTATTTGTTTGATATACATTTGTATAGTTTTACATAAAGCTTATTGATCATGTTATTTATACCTTTTTAGCTTTTTCAGTTTTGTTCTTTCAACATTACTAACCAGTTTATTAATGGACTAGTTAAAACTTATTTTCTAACTATTTCTCCTATATCATGTATTTAGTTTAAAATTTCAAAGTTATACATTTATTTATGTTAAAGATTTACATAGCTTCTTATCAATTGTTCTTTACAACTGTTCTTTGTAAAGTCTTTTTTGATATCCTGTGATTTGCCCTTTAAGTGGTGTTGAAGGGAAATAATAAAGCAACTGAGACAAGGTGAAAGGTGATAAGAACCAGAAGACAGACATAAGTCATATGTCAATTATTTTGAAATTTAACCATACAACAGCAAGAGAAAAAAGTGTTGTAGATCAGCAACAATAACAGAAAAAATAACACTGAGTCTCAAAAATTTTAAGAAGTTTTTACACACACACAAACACACACACACACAGCAATCCAAACAGCTATGCGGCACAGGAAACAACATAAAACAACTAAAGTTTAAAATACAGTGATTGTTCATGTAACGGCAGCTAGAAGAATATTTTGAAGCAGAAATTCAAAATTTCATGATAGTGCTAGACAAAAGGGAACTAAAATGCAAAGTGGATACTCGTCAGTCTCAGAGAAAAATTGGGAAAATAATGTGTATCAGAAATAAGATTAAATTACGATGTCCTCAGGCAGGGCATGAATTAACTGAAAATATAGTATTAGAAATAGGGGATAGAAACAAAGCTAAGAGAATAAAACAGAATTAAGAATATTATCAAAAGAATTAGAAAGGAATAGGCATGGAAGATAAGATATACAAAGAAAGTCTGGCAGAGGTGTAATTGGAGTAACTTATTTCCTTCATTTTTTTCTTTGAGGAAAAATGAAATAGTGAAATATAATTAATTTTAAGACTATAACAGTCTCATAAATACACACATGCACACCCACACGCTCACGCGGGCACACACACACACACTTTCTTGAAATAAAACAAAACTTGAATTTACAGATTGAGAGGCAGCCATCATATGCCTGAACATTTTGGCCAGAGACGATAATTCAAAAATATACTATTGTAAAAAAAAGTTTAACCTTAAAAATTATGTAGTGTGTGAATCTTCAAGTGTAAAGACCAAATCACTTACAAAAAAAAAAAAATCAAGTTGATCTTAGATTCAAGCCCCAGATCCACATCAGGCCCCAGGTCAACACCAGTGCCCCATACGGATCCAGCATGAATATCGAGCCCCAGGGAGACATCAGTCCCCAGGTAGCTAGTCCACAGATGAACATCCAGCACCAGGTAGATATCAGGCCCCAAGTTTACTTCAGGCCCCAGAGGGACACCTAAGTCTCAGGTGGACACC
Source organism: Trachypithecus francoisi (assembly GCF_009764315.1). Taxonomy (NCBI): domain Eukaryota; kingdom Metazoa; phylum Chordata; class Mammalia; order Primates; family Cercopithecidae; genus Trachypithecus; species Trachypithecus francoisi. The sequence continues at coordinate 16,025 of NW_022681011.1, read as the reverse complement.
AAACCCCAAGTAAACACAAAGTCCCAGCTGGACATCAGTCCTCAGCTGGACACCAGTCCCTAGGTGAATATTTGGTCCCCAGCTGAACATCAAACCTCAGGAGCACATCAGGTCCCATGTGGACAGAAGGCCCAAGTGGAAATCTAGACCCATGAGAAACATCAGGTCCCTGAGAGACACACAGTCTCAGGTGGATACGAAGGCCCTTGATGGAAATAAGGCCCCACATAAAAACCCAGGAGCCAGGTTGGTATCAGGTCCCAGGTGAATTTCAGGCACCTGGCAAACATCAGGCCTCAGGTGGACACTGGACTCAAGGTGTGCATCAGGACCCAGGTTGATCTCCAGGCCCCAGATCGATACCAGGTAATAGGTGGACATCAGGCCACTGGAGGATATGCAGGCGCCAGGTGGATATCTAGCTCTAGGTGGACCCCCCCAGGCCTCAGGGAGACATCAGGGATCAAGTAGTCACCCATGCCCCAGAAGAATATCCTGGACACATGCAAACAACAGGCCCCAGATGCACACTTAGGCCACAAGTAGACATCAAGCCTGAGGTGGACATCAGGCTCTAGGTTGACACCCAGGCCCCAGGTGGGCAACAGGCCCCAAGTGAACTCCAGGCCCCAGCTGAACATCAGTTCCCAGGTGGTCTCCCAGACCCCAGATGGAAATCAGGCCCCAAGTCCCAGATGGATACCAAGGCCCCCGGTGAATATCAACCCCCAGGTTGACACCCAGGGCCCAGGTGAACACAAGGCTTCACATGAAAACCAGGCTCAAGGTGTACATAGGCCCCTGACAGACCACAGGTCTCAAGTGTATAGCTAAGCCCCAGGTTGCTGCCAGTTTCTAGGTGAATATCCAGGCCTATGGGGACACTCAGACCCCACGTGGATATAGGCTCCAGGTCAACACCAGGCCCCAGGTGGACATCAGGGCTCAAGTGGACACACAGGCTCCAGGTGTATATCAGGGCCCAGGTATACACCATTTTCCTGGTACGTATTAGTACCCAAGGGGACACTGGAATCCAGGCATACATCAGGCTCACAGGTGGACACCCAGGCGCCATATGGACACCAGCCTACAGGTGAGCATCAGGCTGCAGGAGGATACCCAGGCCTTAGGTAGCTATCAGACCCTATAAGGACACCAGGCCCCAGGTGGACATCAGGGCCCAATTGGGCACTCAGGTTCTGGGTAGACATCCAGGACTCAGGTAGCATCAGGGCCAAGGTGGATACTAGACTCCAGGTGGACATCAGGCCCTAGTTGGACACTAGGCCCTAGGTAGACACCTGGGACCCTGCTGACCATTAGGCCCCAGATTAACTCCAGGCCTTAGGTGAACATCTGGTCCCAGTTGGATATCAGGCCCCAGGAGCACATCAGTCCCCACGTGAATATCAGTTTCCAAGTTGACATCAGGCACAAGTGGACACTGGGCTTGGGGTGTACATCAGGCCTCAGATGGACACCCAGGCCTCAGGTGTACACCAGGCTCAGGTGGAAATCAAGGCACAGGTAACACCATGCTCTAGGTGGTTATCTGTGCTTCAGGTGGACATCAGACCCCACATGGACACCTGGGCCTCAGGTGGTCATCAGGCCCTAGGTGGAAAATCAGGCCCCAGGTGCACATCACGCTCCAAGTGGACACCCAGGTCCCAAGTTGATACCCAGATTCCAGGTGGGCACTGGGCCCTAGATGAACACAAGGCCCCAGGTGGATACCAGAACCTGGGTGGACACCCACCTCTGAGGTGGATATCAGGCTCCAGGTGGACATCAAGCCTCAGGTAGATATCTAGTCCCCAGGTGGACATAAAGGCCCAGTTTAACACCATACCCTGGGTGGATACCTCAGTCTCAGGTGGATGCAGAGTCTCCAGCTGAACATCAGGCTCCAAGTGGACACACAGGCCCTAGGTGAACACTAGGTCTTAGGTGGACGTTAGGCCCCAAGTGGACACCCAGGCCCTAGGTGAACACTAGTTCTTAGGTGGACATTAGGCCCCAAGTGGACAATGAGGCCCCAGTGGACACCCAGCCTTAACATGGACATCAGGCCCTAGGTAGACAGCAGGTCCAAGGTGCACATGAGGCTCCAGGTGAACACTGGCCCCCGGGGAGACCCTTGTCCCTGGGTGAACACCAGCACCGAGGAAGACATCCACCTCCACCTGGACACCATTCCCCAGGAGTATACCTAGGCCCTATGGGAGCACCAGGCCCCAAGTGAGTACATAGATCCCTGGTGGCCATTAGGCACCAGGTTGACACCCAGGGCCCAGATGAATGCTAGTCCCCAGGTGGATAAATATGCCCCAGGCATACATCAGGTCCGAGGTCTATACTCAGTCTGCAGGTGGACACTAGGCCCCAGGCAGACACCAGACCCCAGGTGGATTCCAGGCCCTATGCAGGCACCAGTCTGCAGGTGGACAGCAGGCCCCAAGAAGATATTATGCCCCGGGTTGACACCTAGGCTCCAGGGGGACACTAGGCCACAGGTAGTTACCTATGCCGCAGGTGGACATCAAGCCTTAGGGGAATTCCTGGTCACCAACAGGTGGTCAGGCCACAGGTGGATGCCCAGGCTCTATGTGAATAACAGGTCTCACATGGACATCAGGCCCCAGGTGAACTTCAAGCCCCAAGTGAATACCTAGGTTCCTAGTGAACATCAGGACCCAGGTGGCACTCAGGCCCTAGAATAACACTCAGGCCAAAAGTAGAAATCAGAATATATGTGGACACTCAGGGCCCAGGTGGCTATCAGGCCCCAGGTTATACCACTTTCCTGGTAGACATCAGTACCCAGGTAGACACTGGACTTAGGTGTACATCAGGTTCCTATGTGGATACCCAGGCCCCAGGTGGACACTAGCCCACAAGTGGACGTCAGACCACAGGAGGACACCCAGGCCCCAGATAGATATCAGACTCCAAAGGAACACCCAGGCCCCCGGTGAACATCAGATCCCAGGTTAATTCCAGGCCCCAGATGGACCTCAGGCCCCACCTGGACACAAGTCCCTAGGTAGATACATAGACCCTCGGGAACATCAGGCCTTAGGTGAAGTTCTAGGCTACAGGCAGACATCTTGCTCCAGTTGGACATCTGGTCCCAGGTGGACATCAGTCTCCAGGTGGAAACAAAGTCCCAAGTTGGACATCAGGCACCAGGAGGATTTCAGCCCTCTGGTGATCACCAGCTGCCAGGTTGACATTAGGCTACAAATGAACACTGGACATCTGATGTACATCAGGCCCCAAGTTGATACCTAGGGCCCAGATGGACATGTGGCCCCATATGAACACTAGTCCCCAGTCAGCTAGGGCCTGGGTCCACCTGGAGCCTGATGTTTAGCTAGAGACTGGATATACAGCTGAGGCCTAGGTATCTACCCAGGGACTGAAGTCAAACTGGGGCCTGATATCCACCTGGGGACTAGGTATACACCTAGGGATTGATGTCTACCTTGGGCCAGATGACCTTCTGGGGTCTGATGTCCACCTCAGGCCTGGGTGTCCCTCTGGGGCATGGTGTTGATTTGGATTCCAGTGTCTACCTGGAACCTGGGGCCAGGTTGTCCACTTCGAGCCTGGAGTTTTCACCTGGGGTCTGGTAGGCATCTGGCCCCAGTAAACATCAGCCTGGGTCCTGGTTGTCCACTGAGAGCCTGGAGTTTTCACCTCGGACCTGAAGATCACCTGGGACCCAGGTGTCCACCTGGGACATCAGGCTCCAGGTGTATACTCAGGCCCCAGGTGAACAATAGGCCCCAAGAAAACTCCAGACAATATTTAAATATTAAGTCCCAGGTGGATGCCCAGGCCCCATGTGTACACCAGGCCCCAGGTAGACAGTGGACGCCAGCTGAACATCAGTCCTGAGGTTGACACCCATACTACAGGTGGATATCAGGCCCCAGGTGAATACCTATACTTCAGGTGCGCGTCAGTCCGCAGGTGAACATAAGGTCAGAGATGGACATCAGGCCTCAGGTGCACATCTCACTCCAGGTAAACATCAGGCTTTAGGTGGATACCCAATCCCCAGGGCGTCATCAGAGACCAGGTTGACACAAAAAATTCCCAGTGGGTATCATGTCCCAGTGGACATCCAGGCTCCAGGTAAATACCCCAGCCCTATCATAACTGTAACCACCATAATGACAAATGGTAGGTCTAAATACCATCATGCTCATTGCTCACTAAAGGATGCTTAGCTATTTTATTTAAAATACAACTCCACTTATCACTCTGAGCAGCGATGTGCAGAGAGGAAAAGACAATCCAGGCCTCAAGGAATCCATCCAAAATGAGGTAGATATTATAAGGAACAGAAATCCCCAAATGAAATGTTATAGTTGACTTAGAATAGTCGTTAAAACCCATTAATTTTCTTGCATGTTTGATACAAGGCATTATTTCCGAGACTGAACCTAGAAAGAATTGCTTAAGACTAGGAGTCTTGTTCCAGCCTGGATCCCACACTGTTGAACATCTGTACATACTACACCACATTATACATAGCACTGACATGACCTGTATGCATTTAATTTTCTAATACTTGTTCATCTCTGGCATACTTTTTATATAGATATATATATTACAAATATACATACATACACACAAAGTATATAAGGGAAGGATAGCATAATTGTGCAATAACGTTTTTTGTGAAAGTGGTGGAAAGTGGATTCCTTTGGTGACATGCTGGAATGTGCTTCCCTTGGCAGAAGTAAGCCTTTGAAAACTAGTCGTTTGCATTTTTCTCTAGCAACTGGGAATACTAATAATTGAAGATGTGTTGGTATAAAAATAATCATAATCACAATTAAGTGGTGTTAATATATCACAAGATATAATACACATTATAGATATTATAAGATGCCAAAAAAAGATGTCATAAAATCTTTGAGATGATTGACACGTTAAATGCGGCCTTGGCGGGCCTGCGCAGCCACATCTGGAAGCCTTGGTCCCTGCCCCGTGCCTGCTGCGCCCTGCGAGCTCCGCGGCAGTGGAGCCAGGCCCTCGCTCCTGGCTCTTGGCCCCGCCTGTGGACCTTCTGTCCTTTGTCTTGCCTATGGGGCCCGGGCCTCGGCTGACCCGGGTTCCTGAAGTTAGCTGACGATGGGCTGGCGTCTGGGAGTGGGTCGTGGGCCTTGTTCTCTGGCCCCAGCGTCACCAGAGCCAGGTCTCCCCGCGGTGTTGCTGGCGATGCGGGATGCCCAGGCTCGGGCTCTGCTGGGTCGCCTGGCGCTGGGAACCCCGTCACCTTCCATGGCGGTTACCACGCTGCCCGCTGGTCAGCCCTGGTCTGCAGCCTTCCTGGGACCCCTCCGACCCCAAGAAGGCATCACTCACATCCGCTTGCGACACCGGGGCCCAGCTGTTGGTGAGGTAGCGCTGGCACTGCCTTTCTTACCCAGGCAAGTGGGACTCCCCCAGACCCGTGGCCCGCGCCGCCTGCACCTCCGCCAGGACTGCACTGCGCCAAGTGGCTCCAGCCAGCCAGCCCTGGCCCTTGGGAGGGACTTTCCGCTCCCCGAGAAGATCGCCCTCGGCAGGGATACACGGCTATGGAGGACGCAACGGACGCCTTCTAAAGTTTGTGGAGACTCTTCGGCCACGCCAAAAGTTTCACCATCAGCTGTGATGCCTACTGGGGCGCAGAAACCCCTCAGGCGTGTGGACCAGGTAGTGCCTTTGCTGGGCAAAGTGCTGACCACCCCAAGGGCAGACCCCCACTTTGTGTTCCTCCTCCTCCACGTTCCACATCCAAAGTTCTCTCACCATTTCTAAGCAGGAGAAATCAGAAGAAACTGAAATCAGAAAGAGAGAGAGAAAGCCATGAGCAAAAAAAAGAGCAAAACCTTTTGGAAAGCATAAAACGTCCCAAGGCCAATAACAAATTCTTTTAAGCCTTCTGTACTTCTCCAGTGATGAATGATTTATTTATTTTTTACCACTGGCAATTCGTAATTATTAACTTCTCCAGCATTAATGAATAGAAATTGAATCACATGTGGGAGTATAATTTTTATTGTATGAAGCTTTTCAAATTTTAAAAAATAATTGTCCAATTTTTCTCCATGTATTAACAATTAATGGGAAATGTTCAACATTGCTGTGTTAATGTCTCCTGAGATAATAGATGTGAATAATCTTTTATAAACAGAATTTCCTGGGTGGAATTTCTCATCTTTGGGAGCTCCATAAATAACCATGTCCCAAGAGAACTGTGAATTTGGAAACTGCAAGAACTGAGTCCCGACTTGTCCAACCTGGAAGCTTTTGGGTGATGGCTCTTGCAGGTGACTTCACCGCCTTCTTTTGACAGGCCAGTGAGAGCCTGGGGGTTTCAACCTGCAAAAGCCTTACCATTTTGGGGTTAGCATTAACAGTGAGGAACAAGCATACTTTTGTGATATTCTCCATATGTAATAAAATAGTTACCAAAACAAAGTAAAGTGTGAGTGGTGACTACTGAGAGCACCCTTTCTATCTTTGCTGGATTCCGAGAGATTTCTGGGTTTCTCTTGGAGTCAATAGTATTTTAATGTTAATTCTGAGCCCTTGACACCCACAATATGAGTTGCAGCCAGTGACTAGAGTTGCAGCTTGTTAAACTGATCACTGTGGTGGAGCCTGTTCATCTGCTCACTTCTTAAAAGGTCGGCTTGGTCAGTGGTTAGTGCTTCCCTACCAGAAATAAGCAGTTAGGAATCAAGTAAAGGAGTCAGCTAAAAGCATCATTACTAAGTGGTAAGGTCACAGCTAGATGGTTGTTGATCTTTTTCTCTCTGCTGCTTATTTCAAAGCTTTCTACATGTTTTGATGTAACATAGAATGTATACTATGAAGGACAAATAGTCTGTTAGTTTCTTGGAGCTATACTCCATTATTGGAGCAGGGGACAACAATTTGAAGGACATTATTACTTAGACAGTTTAATCTGCCTTTGGCTGAATGAACTTCAAGTTTCAAGGGCTGGGTTCAGTTTTTATGCAAATTTAGGTTGTTGCGGTCAAATGTACACAAAAAAGGATAGGACTCTTTAGATGAAATAAGAATTTAACTGTATTTGAACCCTGTTGAAGGCCAGACAAGTTTAGGCAAAATCCCATGACTGAATACTCTGTGATGAGTCCCTTTAAATTCCAACATATAATTTATGTTGGTCAATATGACATGTGCACTGCAAAAGGATGTGTATTCAGTAGCTGTTGAGCGTTGGGTTCTGTATATGTCAGTTTATGTCAAGTTTGTTCATTGTGTTCATCACATCTCCCTTTCTCTCATGGATTTTATCTGTTGGTTCTGTCGGTTATTGAAAGGTATGTTAAAATCTATATTGTAGATTAGTCCATTATTTTTTTAGTTATATCAGTTTCTGTAGTAAATAATTTGAAGGGATATTTTATATTTATACATATTTAAAATGGGCATACTTCTCTAGTTACTCACATCATAAAATCTTTTTTTATCTCTAGCAGTGTTTCTTGGCTTATGTCTAATCTGTCAATAATAACATAGTAACGTGAGCTTTGTGCTGATTAGTGTTTACAGGGCATGTTTTCCATTGTTTTACTTTCAAAATGTCTGGATTCTTGTATTCAGATAAATTAAAACATACAAAATAAATATAGTATAAAACATTAAAAAGTAAATATTCTAAAAATCTAGCCAGAGATGTTTCACTTTTAATTGAAGTGTTTAGGACCACGGCTCTCATACTGTGTGTTAAGGTGCCCTGAGATAGTGTGTTTAACTGACAGGGGCACCAGCGGATAGCTTGTGAGTATGTGTATGTGTGTGTGCGTATTTGAGGTGGGGACCTCACTCTGTCCCCTAGGCTGGAGTGCAGTGGTGAGATCTAGGCTCACTGCAGCCTCTGCCTCCCTGAGTAGCTGGGACTATAGGCATGCACCACCATGCCTGGCTAATTTTTGTATTTTTAGTAGAGATCAGGTTTTGCCATGTTGTCCAGGCTGTATATTTTTGAGGGAAACAAAGCAACATTTGCTGGAGACCTTAAGAACTACTAGCCTGAGGCAGTTCATACTTTCAAAAGTAGTTAGTTAGAAGTACATTTCTTTACCTTTAAGGTGGGTGTTGTTAATTACCATGATAAAAGCCAGTATTGTGCTACAGTGTGGAATAGGAAATAAGGTCCAGTGGTTGAGATCCAGTCCAATTTTAAGATTTGAAAAGTTGTGCTGTGTGCCCAACAGGCACACACATCCCATTAGTAAGTAATTGTGCTTTCATAAGAATGAGACAAAAATACTGTTTGTTTTTGTTTTTGTTTGTTTGTTTATTTGTTTGTTTGTTTTGAGATAGAGTCTCGCTCTGTCGCCCAGGCTGGAGTGCAGTGGCATGATCTCTGCTCACTACAAGCTCCGCCTCCCGGATTCACGCCATTCTCCTGCCTCAGTCTCCTGAGTAACTGGGACTACAGGTGCTCGCCACTGCGCCCAGCTAATTTTTTTTGTATTTTTAGTAGAGATGGGGTTTCACCATGGTCTCGATCTCTGACCTCATGATCCACCCGCCTTGGCCTCCCTAAGTGCTGGGGATTACAGGCGTGAGCCACCATGCCCAGCCACGTGTTATTTTTTATATGTACTTGCCAATCCATTGCCAAAATAAAAATAATGAACATATCCAGCACTCATAAAAGTTGCCCCTTGCCCTTTTATAATCCCAAACTTTCTGTACCTTCCTACTTTACCACTCTTCCTGGCAATCACCAATCTGTCACTACAAAAGAGTTTGCCTTGTCTAGACATTTACATAAATGAAGTGTAGCATGGACCTGTTTTTGGAGGTGTCTGGCATCTTTCACATAGCATAATTATTTAGAGATTCTGCTATATTGCAGGCATCAGTATGTCATTAATTTTATTACTGAGTAGTATTCTATTGTGTGGATAGGTCACAACTTATATATCTATTTGCCTGTTGGTGGGTTTTTGCATTGCTTCCAGTTTTGGACTGATACAAATACATTTGCAATGAACATTCATGTACATAAGTTCTTATACCTTTAAGTAAATATTAGGAATGTAATAGCTAATAGATTTAGGTTTAGTTTTAAGAAACTGTCACAATATTTGCCAAAATGGTTGTAGCATTTTATATTTTTATCAGCAGTATATGAGAATTCCACACTCCTGCCAACACTTTGTATGGGCCTTCTTTTAAAATTTTAGATATTTTCGTGTTTACAATAGTATTTTATTATGGGTCAATAATGCCTAATAATATTGAGTGTCTCTTTATGTACTTACACGCCATCTCTATATATTTAGTAAAGTGTATGTTCACATTTTTTTTGCTTCTTCCTTTTTTTTTTGCTTATTTTCTCATTATTAAATTTTAATAGGTTTTTTATATACTCTGGATCCAAATCCCATATTAGATATGAGATTTGCAAGTATTTTCTCCTTGTCTGAGTTTTCTGTTTGTTCTCATAATACTGTCTTTCAAACAGCAGATGCTCTTAATTTTGACGGGGTCCAATTTATTAGTTGTTCTTGTGCATTGTGCCTTTGGGGCTTCATCTAAGAAATTTTTGATTAATTGAATATTGCAAAGATTTTTTTCTGTATTTTCATCTAAAAGTTCATAACTTATAATACTTTATTTTATGTTTAAGTCAATGATCCTATAAGTGACAGAGCTTTAACCCAAGTCACTGTCATGCATAGCTGGACCCAGGGGCTTATATAAAATCATCAAGAAATGTTCTCCTTTCTCTTGACAGTTTTACTTGTGCTTTAGCCTCATTTTCTCCCTCTGAAGATGACTTTCTTCTCTCTCTGCAGCAAAAGACAGTGCTACAAATAACTCACTTAACTTTGTCCTTGCACACCAACCACAATGGTAGGAAAAGCAAGAGTCCTTCCTGATGACTCCAAAAGAAAAGTACGGAGTCAGTTGCTATGGTCCAAGGGTAGAGTCTCTGGCCAGAGCTGGGCATCATGCTCACCTCTAGGGCTGGGGCTGGTAGGCTGGGTCAGGCCCAGGTGGTGCTCGTTGAAATAGTCCTCAAAGAGGGGCTCAAGAGGAGAGTTGCTGAACACCCCACCAAAAAATGGCCACTGCATACACACATACAATTCCCTGCCATTTTATAAGCAACTGTTTGGGTGGAAAATGACTAGAAATTCAGTTGTCATTAACTCTCCTTTTTAATGTCGGTAGAATGAGCCATGCATTTCACATGTTGTGGGTTATGTCCATGATAGTCATTTCTGTATATTAGTATCAATTTGGAGTATCATCTAGAGAAATATACTATTTTGTGATGTTATCCTTCAGTTAATATTTTAGGATAAAGAATTACAGGATGAAAGAAAAGTCTAGGATAGAAATAAAACAATAGAGAAAATGGGAGCATGGATATACTGCAGAAAATGGTCAAACAGGAAAAGCACTTGTGAGAGGTATTGAAGTACATAATTGATATCACATAGACATCCAGGAAATTATAACTACTGGTTTAAGAACAGACTATATGAATAGTCTTTGCTAATACTGAGCCTTTTCTGATTGCAAAAGAAGTAAGAATGGTAAGGAATTGGGATATCGTTCAAATAAGACTCAATGTGTTTATTCATTTACCTGTTGATGTGGTTTGGGGGTATTAATGATGCTAATAAATAATAATGGGCTTGTTAGGTAATCATCAGTGATTTCTCCATTTGGTCTGAAGAAAATTTTGCCTACCTTCTTTTTTGTCAAAGGATTCACTTTTTAATGTCATGTTTGATTCTATGGCTTACTAAATGTGTAATTGCCTGTTTATAGATTCTCACCAATTTTATAAAATGTATTTGCCAAACACTTTGAAAGCTTAGAACTTCTCCAAGGAAGAAGTTCTTTAGTGCTTTAGTGCTGCCCTGACAAATATGGTAGCCACAGCCATGTGAATATTGAGCACTTGAAATGCAGCTAGGCTGGACTGAGATGTGCTGTCAGGGGAAAACACACACCAGATTCTGAAGACTTAGTAGGAAATACAATTAAACATATCTAATTAATAACTTTTATATTGGTTAGACATTGAAATCATATTTTGTATATATTTTACATATAAACATACATTCATGTATGTGTAATTAATATCTTCCTATGAAATACTTGTCAATTACAATTGGAAGAATGACGACTTTGTGGTGGATAAATATGGCACAGACTTGATTGTGTGCCTCCTGCTGTGATGTCCTAGTTAGATCACAACATTATTTCTGTGGTTTTCTTGTGAAAAATACATGACCTAAGTCTGGATGTGGAAAAACATCAGATGGAAAAAGGTGAAAACATCCTTCAGAAGGAAATGCTTCTGTTCTTTAAAACTCTTAAGGTTGTGAAAAATAGGGCAAAACAGAGGAACTGTTTGAAGTTGAAGGAGCTTAAGAGACATGACAATTAACGCAATGGGAAATCCTGGATTGGATCCTGGATTATAAACTTAAAAAAAAATGTATTTAGGGCACAGCTGAGAAAATCTGGATGACATTATAGCATCTGTTGATTGGACAGTAGTGCTGGGTGAATGCTGATATCCTGATATGGATGTTATATTCTGGTTATGAGAACCTTGTGTTAGTATCCTTGAAGTACAAGAGGCTACAAATAAAAGGGCCATATGATAGCTGGTCTGTGGATACCAGTCAGTTGCTTTTCCCAGCTTCCTCAGTGTTTGCCCAGTGGGTTCATGGACAATGTGGTGATGGTAGCAGGAGAAGATGCCACATGTTTCCAATAACATGAACTTCCCTGCACCAGTGCTACCTACTGCCCAGACAAGTGTCTTACCTGCCGAAAGTGAGCAATGCTAAGATCCTGGAAAGAGGAACTACCTTGCCTAGACCAGACAGATTTGTGGTGACGTTGTAATAATATTCTTTCCCTTCCTTCATGGAAGTGGTAAAGAGTTGCCCTCACTGGAACAGATGCATATTGGAATATGGACTCCCCTTCATATGCTTCTCATAACATCAAATTATTTACATTTGCTGAGTTCTTATTCTCTGCTATCATACAATTACTACTGATGATGGAGCTTGTTTACAAAAAAAGAAGTGATACGATGGGCTTCAGTCCATATTTATTGGTCCTGTGACATCCCACATCACCCAGAGGAACATGACCTCGCAAGAATCAGTTACTTCAGGTACAAGGAGGAGCTGGTACCATTCCTTCTGAAACTATTCCAACCAATAGAAAAAGAGGGAATCCTCCCTAATTCATTTTATGAGGCCAACATCATCTGGATACCAAAGCCTGGAAGAGACACTACAAAAAAAACAACAACAACAAAAAAGAGAATTTTAGACCAATATCCCTGATGAACATCGATGTAAAAATCCTCAACAAAATACTGGCAAACTGAGTCCAGCAGCACATCAAAAAGCTTATCCACCATGATCAAGTGGGCTTCATCCCTGGGATGCAAGGCTGGTTCAACATATGCAAATCAATAAACGTAATCCAGCATGTAAACAGAACCAAAGACAAAAACCACATGATTATCTCAATAGATGCAGAAAAGGCCTTTGACAAAATTCAACAGCCCTTCATGCTAAAAACGCTCAATAAATTCAGTATTGATGGAACGTATCTCAAAATAATAAGAGCTATTTGTGACAAACCCACAGCCAATATCATACTGAATGGGCAAAAACTGGAAGCATTCCCTTCAAAAACTGGCATGAGACAGAGATGCCCTCTCTCACCACTCCTATTCAACATAGTGTTGGAAATTCTGGCTAGGGCAGTCAGGCAAGAGAAAGAAATAAAGGGTATTCAGTTAGGAAAAGAAGAAGTCAAATTGTCCCTGTTTGCAGATGACATGATTGTATATTTAGAGAACCCCATCATCTCAGCCCAAAATCTCCTTAAGCTGATAAGCAACTTCCGTAAAGTCTCAGGATACAAAATCAATGTGCAAAAATCACAAGCATTCTTATACACCAGTAACAGACAAACAGAGAGCCAAATCATGAATGAACTCCCATTCACAATAGCTTCAAAGAGAATAAAATACCTAGGAATCCAAGTTACAAGGGATGTAAAGGACCTCTTCAAGAAGAACCACAAACAACTGCTCAGTGAAATAAAAGAGGACACAAACAAATGGAAGAACGCACCATGCTCATGGATAGGAAGAATCATATTGTGAAAATGGCCATACTGTCCAATGTAATTTATAGATTCAATGCCATCCCCATTAAGCTACCAATGACTTTCTTCACAGAATTGGAAAAAACTGTTTTAAAGTTCATATGGAACCAAAAAAGACCCCGCATTGCCAAGAAGATCCTAAAACAAAAGAACAAAGCTGGAGGCATCACGCTACCTGACTTCAAACTATACTACAAGGCTACAGTAACCCAAACAACATGGTACTGGTACCAAAACAGAGATATAGACTAATGGAACAGAACAGAGCCCTCAGAAATAATACCACACATCTACAACCATCTGATCTTTGACAAACCTGACAAAAACAATAAATGAGGAAAGGATTCCCTATTTAATAAATGATGCTGGGAAAACTGGCTAGCCATAAGTAGAAAGCTGAAACTGGATCTTTTCCTTACTCCTTCTACAAAAATGAATTCAAGATGGATTAGAGACTTAAATGTTAAACCCAAAACCTTAAGAACCCCAGAAGAAAACTTAGCTAATACCATTCAGGACATAGGCATGGGCAAGGACTTCATGTCTAAAACACCAAATGCAATGGCAACAAAAGCCAAAATTGACAAACGGGATCTAATTAAACTAAAGAGCTTCTGCACAGCAGAAGAAACTACCATCAGAGCGAACAGGCAACCTACAGAATGGTAGAAAGTTTTTGCAGTCTACTCATCTGACAGAGGGCTAATATCCAGAACCTACAAAGAACTCAAAAAAATTTACAAGGAAAAAAACAAAAAACCCCATCAAACAGTGGACAAAGGATATGAACAGACACTTCTCAAAAGAAGACATTCATACAGCCAACAGACACATGAAAAATTGGTCATCATCACTCGCCATCAGAGAAATGCAAGTCAAAACCACAATGAGATACCATCTCACACCAGTTAGAATGGCAATCATTAAAAAATTAGGAAACAACAGGTGCTGGAGAGGCTGTGGAGAAATAGGAACACTTTTACACTGTTGGTGGGACTGTAAACTAGTTCAACCATTGTGGAAAACAGTGTGGCGATTCCTCAAGGATCTAGAACTAGAAATGCCATTTGACCCAACCATCCCATTACTGGGTATATACCCAAAGGATTATAAATCATGCTGCTATAAAGACACGTGCACATGTATGTTTATTGCAGCACTATTCACAATAGCAAAGACTTGGAATCAACCCAAATGTCCATCAGTGACAGACTGGATTAAGAAAATGTGGCACAAGATCACTTGGACACAGGAAGGGGAACATCACACACCGAGGACTATTGTGGGGAGGGGGGAGAGGGGAGGGATAGCATTAGGAGATATACATAATGTGATTGATGAGTTAATGGGTGCAGCACACCAACATGGCACATGTATACATATGTGACAAACCTGCACATTGTGCACATGTACCCTAGAACTTAAAGTATAATAATAACAATAATAAAAATAAAAACTCATTGCCCTAACTAATATCAGGAAGCTTTTTTTTTCCCATGTTTTTTTTTTCTAGTGGTCTTGCAGTCTCAGGGCCTACATTTAAGTCATTAAACCATTTTGGTTTGATTTTTGTATGTGGTGTGAGATAAGGTCTAATTTCAATTTTCTGAATGTGGATATGCAGATTTTTTCAATAGCATTTATTAAAGAGACTGTTTATCTCCCCCCACCAAAAAAGAATCAGTTACTTCACCAACTGTGAGACCCTGAGCGGCGGGGTTTCTATCCTACAAGATGTGTTAGGTGCCCTGACCCAAGAGCCCTCATAGCCAGAATGCATGGTTCCATGTAGCAAGGATGATTGTGATGGTGATGATGATGATGATGGTGAGGAGGGGGATGGTGAAGGTGGAGGTGGTGATAATGAAGTGATAGTTATGTTGAGGATGGTGATGGTGAGAATGATGATAGTGAGAATGGTAAAAGTGAACATGGTGATGGTGAGAATGGTGATGGTGGTGATTGTGATGGTGATGATAAGGATGGTGATGGCCAAGGTGGTGGTGATAATAGTGAGAGTTATGGTGAGGATAATGGCGATGATGATGATGATTGTGAGAATGGTGAGGGTGAGAATGGTGATGGTGATGATGATGGTGGTGGTGGTAATGATGATAATGATGATGATTATGAGGATGGGGAGGGGGACAATAATTATTATGGTGAGGATGGTGATGGTGAAGGTGGTGATAATGATGGTGATATGGTGAAGATGCTGGTGTTTATGATGGTAAGAATGGTGAGGGTGAGAATGGTGATGATGATGATGATAGTGGTGGTGATTGTAAGGATGGTGATGGCGATTGTGGTGATGATGGTAATAGTACTGATTGTGCCATGAGGTAATGGAGGCAGAAAAGTGGCAGTTTCTAGGAAGTATAGAGCCAGTTGGGAAGTGCAAGGCAACCTTAGTGGGGGTGGAAGATGTCGAGTCCCTACCTCCTTTCTAGACATCTGGGGGAAGCTCACCCCTCACAGTAGTTCCAGGAACCCTTCCATCCAGCATTCCCTTCTCACCATCGGCATGGAGCTTTTCTGGTGCAGAGAAGAGTCTTCTACTCACTGCACTCTGTGGGAAGGGAAAAGGGGAGTGCTATTTATGAACGCAGTATAATACAATAGGGTCTCATCTAATATTTGTTGGAAGAATTTTCAGCTGAGGAGAGCAGGTCTCACAGAAGTCAGGTAACTTAATCTTCAGTAGCATCCAGTTGTGATTTATTGGGCAGTTACTATGTGCCAGGCAACAGGCTGGGTGGTTCCTTATATGTTAACTCATGAAATCCTTTTTTTTTTTTTTTTTTTTTTTT